>NW_008596897.1:0-36174 GCF_000691845.1 Merops nubicus | reverse complement strand
CAGCAGGAACTGTTCGTAGCTTCTCATAGCTTCACAGTGCAGAAGAAGATCTGAGGGGATGTGAGAAGGCTGTGTAGGATTCCCCGTTGAGGACTGAGCACCTTCACAGAAACTCAACCCCCACACTTGTGCATGGTGCCAGGCTTCACCAAAGCCCTGCTGGAAACCAGTGCTTTTACCTTGTGAAATGACATCATTGAAGTAGAATCATCATGGATGCAACCTGAATCCTCAACGTGAGCAAGGTGATTCTCTTCTGTCTTCAGAGACACACCAGGTACCATACACTACACGTTTGAAAGGACCGTCACTTGATTCAGAGGACTGAGACACTAAATTCCTACAACACTGAGATGTACAAATCAGACAAGGGACTTCCATTTTGCTATTTCTTTCCTCCTTCATTAAAATTAAACTTTTAACATATCGTTAGTGTCAGTTTTTCCATTTACTGCAAGAGAAACAAGACCGTGCCAGTTACACTGGCATAACTGCTACAGAGAAAATATTCAGGTACCTCAGAATTGTCTGAATAGACTTATTCTGGGGATTTTTTAGGTTGCCAATATTTTAATAGCAGTAACCTTGCTTTGCATTTAAGATCAAAAGAGACATCCAGGGATTCAAACCTCCTTTTGAAATGTAATTCATTATTATAAGGTTAACCCTCGCCTCACAGACCGTCTCCCCCAGTAGTGGTATGCTTTAATCTCAGAGGAAAGGGTTTGAAGCTTTCAAACAAGTCAAGCAGGAGTGTGATTACACTTACCTCCTCTGTGTTTTTTCTCACCAATCATCATGAGTTCCATCTTCCCTTTAAAATACATTTTCTATTTAATTTTGCTTTATGTCTCCAGCACTGTAATTTAATGTCACCCTCTTAAAAAAAATTTTAAAAACCAACAAACCAAAACCAACTCAAACCAACCACCAAACCAAACATTGTTTTACAGATTTAAAAAAAAAAAAAAAAAAGCAAGCAATCCTTTTAATCTTTTCTACATTTTTTTCTGGAGGGCAAATTTCTTTTAATCACTTTCCTGAGCATAATTTAGCACAAGTAATTATACCTCAAAACAAAAGGAAGTGAATCACTTGATACGCTGCTTTGATTTTAGGAAATGCTAAATATAGTTAATCTAAGGATTTCTTGCTACTTTTTTTCAGAGAGCTGATATTGCCAAAGACAGAGGTGATTCTTATGAGAGAATAAATAAGATGATGCAGCACTTGTTACAGAACAGACTTTCTGAAATACAGAATTGCTGTCTGGAGGGATTATGGCTCAGGTCTAACAAGTAAATATACTGCAAAATAACATTTTTAGGTTCTGGCTCACTGCTGCAGTCCTATGTTCAGAAAAATCCTTTTTTGTTGTTTACTTTTATTACATCTATGTGAGTTCACACCTGTATCCTAAAAGCCAGACCTTCCTAAACCTGTGCAACTGTTGCTATGCAAACAAAAAAAGACGTTTCCTGAAAGACAAGCAATTCGTATAGTCATCTAAACTCCAGCTCCACAGCCATCTGCTGAACATCAGGGTAACAACCCGTGGGCCATTTTCTCAGAGTCACTATGTGGCCCTGAGTCTTAGGGCTTCCTTCATATCTGGCCCTTGTTTTACAGTATCTTGGTGGCCCTTCAATGTCATATGTCTTAATGACAACCTTTGTCAATTTGCTTTGATGTTTTTCACAAAGGTCATTCTCCAACCAATTCCCTCCCACTGTTGACCCATCATGCTGACTTTGCAAGACCTTTATTCATTAATAATCTTTATTAATTTATGATTCCCAGCTACTCTTACTTCCTAAGGTATTGCACCCTATACTCTGATAAAACAAAATAAAATACTAATCGGGATTAATAGCACTATTATAACCAAATGAATTTTACAGAACAGTAATGTCTAGAGAAAGAACATTAAATTGCAGCTCAAGAACATATTCAAGAAACACAAGATTCTGAAAATTAGCGTATCTTTTCCACTATTATTAACAATTAAGCATGTGCAATAGACCCTCCATGCACCTTTCATTGTGCCTGCAGGCAGGGGCAAAGTGAACTGAATTTTGGCTTTGGTTTAGAATGTCAGAAGAGGAACATTTTTTGTACTCAGTTCCCCATTTTCTACAGCACGCATGCCCAGGTATATGTGGGGAGAACTGACATTACCAGTAGTGCTGGTGAAGAACTAAGTAGCTTTAAGCCCTTTTGGAGCCTAAATCTGCTTTTCTAAGGAGATGTGGGAACCTGGGATAAGACTCCCAAAGGGCGTGGGCATCACAGCACTGAGATGTGCACCAGCCCGTTCCGTTCCCAGGCTCTCACTGTCTGGTACAAGAGAGCTGAGCGAGGTGTTTGTGCTCCCTAACAGAGTTTCCTGGAAACAGGAGCCACAAAGCAGCCCAGCAGGCAAGGAGCCAGGGAAGCTAGTAGCTGAGAAGTCTCGAGGTGGTGTCAAGCCTCACCCCACTCAAGGGTGCCACACTTGGACAGCGTTCACAGCCCCATAGGGTGGAGAGCCCCATTCCCATCCTCCTTGCAGCATCTTCTTCTCATAACACACAACCCCAGGATGCAGGAAATGGGAGCTTACATCATTCCCTGGCCTAAGGAAATCTTGTCTACACATCAGAGAACCGGTTACCAGGGTTGTTTTTTTCTTCACTGGGAAAAGGGAAGATGCAGAGCATCTAAGCTGCAAAATATAGCACTTTGAAAAGCTTTTCCAGTTCTGTTTTTTTTCAAGAAGCACAAAAAATGTCAACAAAAGGAAAAAAGAACATAAAATTTTGACCAACATATGAATTTCTTCTGAGTGAAAAGGAAGTTGTCCCTTCCTCTGTCCTATGAATGCTACCAAGTGACTCTTTCTGATGAAGGAATAACTTCACACATCACAAAAATCCCTCTGCCTCTTAGGGAACATTCTAAGGGCATATAAGAAACAACCAGCAACACCTTGTCAACACTGCTATAAGCAGTGGTGATGAAACAACCATCAGAATGTGGCTGGTGGGAAAAACAGGAGCTGTTGAAAGGCCTGATCCAGCACTGCCATGTGCAATGCTGTCTCCAAAAGCATGGCAGAAAAGCAAAGTGGGAGGCTTTCCCTGTGGGAAGGATGCCTTGGCACATGAGGTCTGGTCCTCTCATCAATCTGCCCAGGACCCACCTTCCTACAGCTCTCTCCCAGCAACATCATGTGACAACAAAAGGGACAAAGAAGCCTCTTCCAAATGATAACCCTCCATGAACATGTCTGCACACCAAAGTCTCCACTGCTGTGCACAACATCACTGTCCAGAGGTGGAAACACATGTGGTCCCTGGATACAGTCTGAGCCCTTAGGGACCTGAAGTGGGCAAGAAAAACCTTTTGTGAGGTGGACTCTCCCTCTCATCTGATTTTAGCTGCCTTCTTGAACTGTGATGGAAGTTTTCTTCTCCTGATCTGTAGTTAGTCTGCTCACAAAGCCACACAGAATGTGAAATTTTAAATGTGATGGCATTTTTGTTGTTGTTGTTGTCTGCTTTTTGACAGTTTTTGGAAAAGAAACTCAAGTTTTGGCTTTTTGCCAGAAAGATTATGCTCTGTTTCACTTAAGAAGAATGTACTTTTCATAAGTAACTATTTTACATTGCAAACTCTGCACTCTTATTCCAGACAGGTAGACTATTTTTCATAAAGTTTCCTCCGAGATGGAGCCTCAGCTAGCTTTTAAGTCCTTGACTGTTAACCTAGAAATACTCAGAGAACTGCACACAAAGGTGTATTCATCAGGTCTGGAGCTGTTCTCACACTGAAATAACCCTTTAGAAGTGGAAAAAAAACCTACAATACATTCATAAAAGTGAGCCCATTTGGGTATAACACAATTACAGAGAGCCCATGCGCCGTCTCAGAGGGCTGTGATCACGACCTGTGGCTGTGGCTGGCAGGAAATGCTTTTCCTGCCTTGCAAGTATTTTAGAAATGCCTCCCATTTTCATATGAAGAAAAAGGGAGAGTTTTTTACAGTTTTCCTTGAAATGAAAGAGCAGAGAGACAGGCAGACAGCCCACAGGGCTGTGGTTAGGACTCGAACCTAGGATGAAAGAGACTTAAAATCAGATTAGCTGTGCTTGCTTTGATTTGCAAAGGGGACTGGGACCTGGGCTCTGGGGGCACCAAGCACTCCTTAGGCTGCTGGCTTTTTCAGCCCTTTTGGTTGAAGATTTTCAGTTTTGTACAGACAATTAACTGTTCACCAGATCAGGGACTTGAATCTAATTAATCTCCATGGGAGGCTGATGCCAAAACTTTCTGCTTTAGGCACCCAAACTGGTTAGACACGACAAGTACATGATAGATGGGTAAGGCATCACAAGGATGATTCAGCTCACCCAAATTTGGTGTCTAGACTCCTGGCAGTGCCCCTGGGCAGACCTGTAGTTTGAGACTGTCTGGAGAGCCAGGAGCTATCTCTGTCTACCCACCACGGGCACCTCTGAAGGGTGACTGTGAGCAGGGACATACCAAGAGCCAACTAAAAGGAACAGGCCCTGGCTATGTCACGTGTCCCTGAGGCGTGAGCAGCAGGTCCCTCCTCCACCAGGAGTTCAGAAAACTGAGCTTGCTTTGGTAGATGGGTTGTTCCTTTTGCACAACGGCCCGGGAGCCTGCACCCTCACCCACATCAGCCCTTAGACACGATCTAGCCTTCAGGCCAGAAACTGGGCCAAAACAGAGGTGTCTTCTGGCCTTCGTAAAGAAACTGTGCCACAGCTGTGGAAAAGCTCACGGGAGTAGAAGAGATGAGCTGAGTTGGGTTCAAGGTAGTCTTCTGAGAAAGAAGACACAGTGGTTCTCTCCCTACACCCAGAACTGTCTATTGCCCTTGTCAATGGTGGCAAGCCAAATAGGGTCCTCCTTACTCCTTTCTCTTTGCATAATTCTGTCATGCTTACTGGGCCAAAGGAAAACCTCCAGGTTACTCCAGAAACTGCCCATATTTAAAAGATTTGTTAAGGTGTTAATGGGTTCCCAGTGTCATGGGAAGCTAAGGCAGGAGGAGACCTCACCTTATCTCCTGCATATCATAGGAAATTATCACATGAATTCCCTAGAATGTGCCCAGTTCAGAGGAACAAAAAAACTACTTTTCACAGCTTGCTTTTTATCCCTCTCTGTTCTTCTGTGCTTACTCTCTTCCCCACTAAACAAGCAAGGAGAGGAAAAATATGAATGGAAAAATTTCTACTTAGAAGTACATTACTTTAGGTTATTTCTCTGGGGAGGAGAGAGGGGCACTGGAAAAAGTCTGGAAGAAAATATTTTCTACATTTATTTTTTCGTTGTCAAAGTCAAAAACATTTTCAATTCAGGAACTTTGCTTGTACTCAACACGTTCACTGGGACCAGTCCTACTGCAGAGAGCTCAGCCCCCAGAGATTACCACATTTTGTGGCCCAGACACCTGAGAGGGGATACACATAACCAGAGGTTAAGGTATTTCTCATCTTTTCCTCTAGCTGCTCTAAACTCTCTCTGTGAGTACATCTGATGACAGGCTGTCCGGGGATACACTTGCTAACCAGTGCCCTTGAGGTGATAGCCTAATGAATGAAATTTAACAGTGCATGATTTTAGATGTCTCTCACTAAAGAAGTCAGCATTTCTTGCTGAGTTTTCCAGGAATATCTTTAGGATGAGTTACAACATACAGCAAGCAAGGGTGTGCTTGCATGCACAGATCTTTTAGATCCTTCCTTGACTCCACGGTGACCCCAGCTGCTTATTGTGAAACCATTTCCAGTGTCTTATTTATTGTATTTTGGTTTTAAACTCATTGTTGCCTGGTTGAATTTGATACCCTGCTTTAAGCAAAAGCAATTTATATCTCAGAGATAAGGAACAGAAGACAGAAAGAAGCACCTCATGAAGTTCAACAAGTCCAAGTGCAAGGCTCTGCACATGGGTTGGGGCAATCCCAACCACAAATACAGACTGGGTGAAGAATGGGTTGAGAGAAGACCTGAGGAGAAGGACTTGGGATGCTGGTTGACAAGAAGCTCAACATGACCCAGTGATGTACATCTGCATCCCAGAAGGCCAACTGTAACCCTGGGCTGCATAAAAGAAGCGTGACCAGCAAGTTGAGGGAGGTGATTCTCCCCTTGTACTGTGCTCTTGTAAGACCACACCTGAGTACTGTGTTCATCTCCGGATCCCCCAGTTCAAGAGGGATGTGGACCTGTTGGAGCACGTCCAGAGGAGGGCCACAAAGATGACCAGAGGGCTAGAACACCTCTCCTGTGAGGACAGACTGAGAGAGTTGGTGTTGTTCAGACTGGAGAAGAGAAGGCTCCAGGCTTATATGAGCCTCCCAGTACCTACAGAGGTCCTGCAAGAAAGCTGGGGAAGGACTTTTTACAAGGGCTTGTAGTGATAGGATGAGGGGTAATGGCTTTAATCTGAAAGAGGGTAAAATTTAGATTAGATAAGGAAGAAATACTTTCCTGTTGCCCAGAAAAGTTGTGGATGCCTTCTCCTTGGAATTGTTTAAGACTAGGTTGGATGGGGCTTTGAACAATCTGGTCTAGTGGGAGGTGTCCCTGCCCAAGCCCGGGGGATTGAAACTAGATGATCTTTAAGGTCTCTTCCAACCCAAACCATTCTATGATTCTAAGACACCCTGGATGTACAGGGGAAGAGTGAGACTTCTCCCTCCTAGGATCAGCAGGACCTTTTCATGCTTAAATGTTCTGGGTAGGTCTAGGCTGGCCAGCTTCATCTTTGCTCCCAGCATCTCATACCTGATTAGTCTACATATGCATTTATTTAAGGACCTGGCTCTGGGGTCTGAGCTTTCAGAAGTACTTTACACCAGTGGCTAGCATAGTTAGGTAAGTAAACCCAAAATGAGATGGAAGAACCACAATTTAGCCCAGTGACAACAACCCTAAGAAAATCCATATTAATGGAAACTGCAAAGAACGCTGCTTTGGTTAGGTTTATTTCTAAAATCCTCAAACACAGCTTGGTCTTGGACTCTCATACTTTTCAGAAAGTCTTGGCCAAGACATTTTGCAGAGATGTACAAAGTTAGATGGGTACACCACTTCCAAAATACAATAATTCCCCTCTTGTGCCTCCTCACAGTTTTAGCCCAGCTGCCCAAAGGCAGCAGAGCTCCTGCAAAGGAGATCGAGTAACACCACTCTAGTCCCTGCAGAGTAAATGCAAGTGGGGAAAAAAAAGTCATTTCTGTAGGGGATGAAGTGAGCCTCACTTTTTAATGCCATTAAACTGCTCTGTTTCTCCCAGCCATTCTTCAGGCAGCAAGAGAATAAAAAGTATCCTTTTCAAATGCTGAAAAGGAACATCCCTGAAAAGAAACTCCAGAAGTTTGACTTAAGGTATAGCAGCTGCAGCAGTTATAAAATGCTTCTTGCTATTTAGGTTTGAATACTAATATATCTCGACACAGAGTTTTCCTAAACATTTTCAGAGATCTTGTAGCTGGAGCACAATTAGCACAAAGAATAATGGCCTTCTGTTTCTGTTTTTATGCTTTTTTTTTATATATTGCTATTAGTCCCATCGTTGGCTTTTGCATAGTCCCTAGATAGAGGACAGACTGTGCACACACAGAAAAACACACATACACAGAGAAAACAGGCAGTTGTTTTCATAATACCCATCACCCATCCAAATTCACTTTACCTCTTGTTCAAATAGACAACATTATTATCTTTACCCTTCAATTACCAAGCACATCATGAGCTGTGAGGCCAGCCTTGCAGCACTCTCAACTTCAGTGCAGCATGGAGATCAAACAAACAAACAAACGAATATTTACTTCCCCACATTTCCATGCACACAGTTGTACTGAGCAGAGAGGAGGCTGTAAATGGGAAGCACAAACCTTGGAGTTCAGGATGAATTTTAGTTCTCTTACCCTCAGTTTGGGCTCTTGTATGATTTTGAGAATCATTTGTCATGTAAAGATGGTGGATTCTGATGATGTGATTTCCTCATAATCCTGTTCAGCAAGTCTTACCTAACACTTCTCCTCTCTCCTCGAACTCTACTAAGGTGGATATCACTGATCATCCTGACAGGAGAAGAAATAAGTATATCATTTAAATATTTCGTCCATAACCACACAATGAATCACTGGCAGCCAGGAAGAGCTATCCTGATTCAGCAACTAACGCTTACACCCCTTCCCCACTTGTAGCCATCATGCAGTGCATGACATTAGCCAGCAGGTCACCACACCCTACATGGGAGCTTCTGGGATCTTCTGAGTATCACGAGTGAGATTCTGCAGCCACCATTACTTTATTCATCTCCATGGGCCAAAGGTTCCTGTTACAATGGTGTCAAAATCTTCAGTTCCTCTCCAGGAATATTGACTAGATGTCAGATTTCCCACAGACTGGGAAGTGTTTTGGAAAGGAGTAAGCTATTTTAAAGTGAAATCCATTAGCATTAAAAAAAAACTAAAACCCATAAACATTTGCACAAGAAGTTGTGCATCTCAAAATGATTGCTGACTCTTGATCAATACCCTTTGCTGGACATTCTTGCTGTTCTTAAAAAAATATATTAAGAATAGCTTGCACACAGAGGACAGTTACCACGATACCTTCAGAATATCATTTTATGAGTAAGAAACTATGATAGACTCTTGGGGCTCACCTGAGGTCAATACAGCTACTGTATTTCCAGTTGATCTGCAAGACCAAGGACAGATACTTCTCCCATAGCACCTCAAGGAGAAAGGGAACTTCCCATCCACTGAAGTATCAGCAGAGAGTCAACAAAGCTTCCTGCAGTTTCAGCAGTGCCTGTCACAATGGGTGCTTTGCCTTCCCACTTGTTTTGCCCTGCAGGAAAAGAACAGAGATGGTGTGAACTGTCTTAGAAACGTGACATATTTGAGACCTACCACCGAAGTCACCCACATAGATAATGCCTGGGTGTAGCTTCATGCCTGTTCTTCCTCACTCTTATATACCCTAATGCCTGTGGACTGGCACGGGGCACCCAGGCAGGCCAGCAACACGTGCAGGAAGGCTGGTGTGAGGGACCTAACCATACCACCCTTCCTCACCAGGAGTTACCCCATAACTCCCCAGGGACTGCTCCACAGATGTGCAATGGGGGGTTGTGCTTCTCTCTTGTGCAGATCTTCACCTGATGTCTCTGGAAGTACGCTCAGTGACTTTGGATCTCCAGTGACTTACGTGTCTGAGTACCCAGTTCTGAGCTGAGCGTGTCCTCCAAGGTCTCCCTGCAGGTGCAGGGCAGACACTTCCACCCCTGTGCTTCCCCATATGAAACGTGGTCCCTCTCAGGGCATGACTGCAAAGCACTGGTTGGCAGTGCCAACAGACATCTCCACTGTCTCTTGTAGCATTGCTTTCATACTTGAAATCTCTTCAGCTCTCTGAACTCCTTCCAAATACAGAGTGAGCAGAATTTGTGCAGTGACATATGTTTATCTCTGCTAAGACCCCAGAGTATTCATTTGAAAAGACACAAATGCTCTTTTTCACATCACAGTGCTCACTTAAGATCAGTCAGGTAGTTTAAATGCCACCCCTATAAACTACTGTTCTGAGGAAACAAAGGGTGTGCTATGCAGGGCTAAAACTAATATTGCCTAAAAGGCACAAACACCTAATGTCAGTACAGAAAGCTGCAGGAGAGGTGTAATAATAAAATAATAATAATGAAAAGGAGATGTAATAATTGGGCCAGGAAGGGAAGAGAAAGGAGAGAAGCAACTGACTGAGATCTGAACATTTTTGGCAGATTTCCCTGGGGTGTGTTCTCCAGTATTTTATTAAACCACCCATAAGAAAAAGACTTCTTCTGACTAAGGATGTTTCATCACCAAGAACGTTCCCACATTCAGCAACAGCTTTTGCTCAACTTCAAGTGACTTTTGTTGCATCAGAGATGTCCCTGGGCTCTTACATCACCCTGGCTGTGGACACAGCTGTAAAATCATGCCCTTCTCTAGTCAATGTAAGGCAAAATATTTATTGTAATAGTGCAGGCTAAGCCGATTTCATTCATAATTGAATCAGCAGTTTATTTCTATGTCTTTTAACTGACCACTCATTCATCAGTTCCAGCCACAGAGTTCAAAGAGCTGCTGGAAGGCACACTTTAAGAATCGGCTCAAAATCCAGCACTAGTAGGATGGCAAATCCCAAGGGCCAGACTGTCAGCCATCCAAGACAGGCATGCTCTGCCACCACAGCCTGGCAGCCTCAGCCAGGACTCTGCAGAAGACATGCTAGGACATGCCAGCAAAGATTTCAACAGTAACTGGCACCTTAGGGCATATGTTCAATGGCAATGGAAAATGCACTGGTTGGGTCAAAGAAGGCCTGGCCCACACTCAAATCCACTGTCCTGGTGTCCCTTTAAAACTGCTGATGGTCCCAAGGGAGCTGTTCAAGCCCTGTGATCTCCACCAGGGTGAGGCTACACAAAATCCATCCCAGATGCACCCTGAACCATGTTATCTTTTTTTTTTTTTCTTCAAGTATTTGGTGTAGGTGACTGAGGAAGTTGCACCTTCTTTCTTGTAGCTGTTATCATTTCACAGCTCCTGACCTCCAGACATGAAGTGCCAAGGTGCACCAAAACTACCCCCTGCCCCACGGGGCAGAGCCACAGGAACAGTGGTGTGTACGGGGAATTTCCAGCTCTGCCATGCCGTAATCCACACCACGCATGCTGTAAGAGAACAGGTCTGCAAAAGGCTGAAAGCTAAGAGGTTTAGAGCAATGTTTTAGAGCAATGGTGTATCTCAAGGGTATCTTGCAGCAATGAGTTCCCATGCACAGTAGTGCAAAGAGAAGGCAGCTTCTACAGCTGCATCGTACAGGTAGCAGATGCAGAAGTGAGAACAAAAAGATGCTACAATTTGGAGCAAAGAACGAAGGCACCAGACATCAGTCTCTGTAAGCCCCAGCAGGCAGGCACTTTGACACATATTCAGGACAGCTAGGTAAAATTTTCTTCTAGATTCCTACCTTTTATCCCTCTATATTCTGCAAGTTGTTAGGCTTTCCCTTCCAAGTAGAATGGTTCACTCTGCGACATCTCCTGCGCCAGTCCTTCCCAAAAGAGTTGAACTCATATCAAGAAACCACTTTTTTAGGCCAGTTCCGTACCTCTCCCTCTTGTAACCACAGATGGCCGTTTCCAGAGTGATTTAAGATAATATTCATATTGAACAACCTAAATCTCAATTACAGACACTAAGTTTCCCTCCAGTTTTACTGCAAATTGATGCCCGTACTAACGGGCCAAACAGCTGATGGAGAATTTGGCTCACCACCACGGTTCAAATGAAGACAAAAAGAGAAATAGTTTTTCACAACAAAAATTTCTCAATGACCAGACCTTAGTCTCCTTTCTCAGTTCCACATCTTGCAAATATTTTCATCAACTTTCCAGTCTGTCCTCCAGCCGCTCCTCCAGTTCATCTGAACGTTTCATGGAGCCAAGCTCTTTTGATCCATTAGAAATTTGTCCAGTATCCATTGCTAAAGCCAGCTGGAACACAACTTGCAAAAGGAGAACATAAATAAAGCCGTAAATTTGTGTTTTTCATGCAAACCAGACAGGAGCCAGTGACCACTACTGGTTTATTCAAATCATCCATTTCCCTGACTATCAAAATCTGAGGCTTTTTTCTCTAGAGAACTGTACTGGAAAAACTTCTGATATTCTTGGTCTCAGAAGAGTATCCTGAGCTAGGCAATATTTATTTTAGTTGAAAAAGTAATTATTTTATAGTAGCTTCTCAGATGGAAAATAAATCCCTTAAAATTGAGCAGAAGGATGGGTATGATTTCCATTTTGGTAACATATTGATCGAGATAAGAAATAATTAATTATACAACCCCTCTGAAACATTATACAAATGGAGAAAATGTGTCTATCTGAAAACCCAGAAGTATGTGTCTTGGAACAAATCCAGATGCACCAAATGTCTACTTTTAAACTCAGTGACTCATGAAAAGAGAGCTGCAGTGATTAGTTACAGCAGCTCAAAGTGTTAAATAAACATAAACAAGGAATGGCTCTGACTGGGTCTGTGCACTGACCTCCAGAGCTGAGAAGTGACCTTTAGACCTCAGAAGAACTCATTATGTGGAAGGGGGAGAATTGCTTGGAAGAGCAGAGCCTGAGGAGCATTGCATGATGTGATTTCCAGAGGATTATTAGGAGACCTTGTCCCTGTTCTCCAAAAGTGCAAACATCTTTGTTGTCTTGCTGTGTGAATCTTGCCAATGTTAAAATTTCGGACAAATAACCTGTGGAGGTGAACAAGATAATGACCTGTGGCTGTGTGGGAGCAGGCAGTCGTGGTGGCTGGGAACAGGCACCCAGGCCTTACACACGGTGCTCTGACTCTCATCCTGTGTGGGTGGGTTTGTTGTAAGAGCCACGAAACACTCACTTTTTTAATAAGCCATTTCAAAATGGTTGTGTGGTCTGTGGTCAGGTCACACCTCGTTTGAGCAGTCCCACAGCCGTAGCTGCCCAGATGCCTGAAAAGCCCATTGCCCCATTCCCACTCTGCCCTCAGACTCCATCCTGATGCTGCTCTGCTCCCTCCTAGATATGTGGGCACACCTACCCCCGTGGGCACTGCTGCCAAGTGTGCACCCAAGCTGCGAGACCGATCAAACTAAATCCCCTTTTTTCTCCTGGGTAAAGGTAAATGTGAATCCAAGCCCTGAACTAAATGGCAACAGATCTCCAGGAATCTGAAGTGCAGGCCAGACGTAAGACCCCAGGCTTAGGCCATGTCTATTGCTAAATGTTTTGCACAAGACTCGTTTTATCAGATGAGAATCACACACACGCTAATGAATTCAGTGAAACAAATGGCTTTGCAATTACTGCCTGTGCATGGCACAGTAATTGTCAGACAAAGGATGGCAACAAAGCAGAGAGTCCCATAAAATTAGATTAAAAACTCTAACTCTTAGTGCATCTTACGCATTGTTTCCATGGATCTGTAATGACCCAGGGAAAGAATTTGCAGTGGAAAGTGAAGAGGCTTTCTCTGAACTGGCAGCAAGCAGTTCACTGCTGTTAAGGTTGCAAACAC
This sequence comes from Merops nubicus, assembly GCF_000691845.1. NCBI lineage: Eukaryota > Metazoa > Chordata > Aves > Coraciiformes > Meropidae > Merops > Merops nubicus. Next base: position 23,033 of record NW_008596897.1, on the reverse strand, counting down.
TAGCTATAGACAGCTGACATCTTCTCAGTGCACATCATCCTGAACTCTGATTTATGTTTAAAGGCTTAAGAGGGATTTATCTTTAGAGCCAGCTCAAGGAGCATTATGTGGAAGGGAAATGAATAAGGCAAGAAAGCCATAAATTTCTCTTTCAGTACAAAAAGCAGGACACTGAGTAACCGTGCAGCAGGCAAGAGTTGCATAGGGCACATCAGGGTGAGTGTTGTGATCTATGTTAAAAGACTTTTCTAAGTTTCTCATTAGCATTCCTTGATAATTCCAGCACAAGGAGGAGAGAGGGCAGGTGCTTGTTTATCATGACAGAATATTAATTTTTAAGTCATCAACTCTTTTAAATCACTTCCTCAGCCACCTAAGAAGCAAAGAAAGAAGTTAGGGTCAGGGGAGAGAGATGCTCATCGTCCTGTTCTCCCTTTAAACCAGACTCACTGATCAGACTACCTGGAGCTAATTCTGCTTTCTGCTGGCACAAAGGGGATCACACGTGGCATATTGTTTTAAATGTTCAGTGTGGCAACTGGCAACAGAAAAATGCTGAAAGAAGCAATTTTATTTTTACTCTGAAGAACATAAACAAACTGGCAGAAATGACTGGATAAAAATCTAGGCTACCTAATGCTGCCTTTAATTATATTCCCTATTTAGGTTTCATCTCCTAATGATAAGTTCTTACTAACTCACTCTTGCCCCAGATTGTTTCCCCTGTGCTTCAGTAGTGTATTAAAAATGCATTCTGAAAACAAACCTTTGTAATTTTTAGGTAAAAAAAAAAAATAAAGAACTGTCACTGATAATACTCTTCCCTTTAAGGAGTAGAAAGGGAAGCACTCAGGAAACCAACAAGGATGTTGTGCCTATAGTAATTGTAAATGAGTAGTCTTCAGAATGTCATTACAGCCCTGCAGGACAGAGACAACATGAAAAACAAAAACCCACCTCAGAGGGCAGAGAACTCTTGAGGTCCACGCATGGGTGATGCTGGAACTCCAACCTTCAAGAGAAAGTGCATGACTGCTAAAAACACCAGCACATTTGCTGGTTATGTCCCATTGCTAATCTCCCATTACTCAGGTGAAACAGGAGCACACAGGTTTATGTAGATGGAATAACAGTTCTTGTAGAACACAGCAAACTGTGAAGAGGAAAATTAAATTCACCTGGGAGAGGACAGAAGAAGAAAAACAAAGAAAGTGCTTATGCTAGAGCGAGGCCTAAGCTCTAAACCTGTTCTGCATCAAACCCAGATTCAAGCACACTGAACCTCTGCTGACCTCTGAAGAAACCTGGCCAGGTATTTTTCAAACTCCTGTGCTGCTGAAGACAGCAATTTACAAGCCTTCTAGAAGCAAAATGTGGAAGGACAGCAGTACTACAGAAGCCAACTCCAAACTGTACCAATACACACTCCCAGAACATGCTGGGTACAAGTACTCAGTCCCTTCAGCTCTTCTTTACATTTATTTAAAAAGATTATCTTTCTAATTTATTAGTACTGATAAACTAGAGCTCAGCAATCCACGACATACTACCACTGCACTGGACCAAGGCAATTGGAAACAACAGATTAACAACTTTAAGTTAATAAACCCATAAAATCACAAATAGATGGCCTTCTTTATTGCCAGTGGCCCCATTCTGCAGCAATGTTAGTGTCTTCAGAGAATAAATAGGGCCATATAATGGCAATGATTGTCATGGGCTTATTGCAGACATGACCTCACCCTCAGGACCTGGAATCTGCCCCCGGCTGGGCTGGAGTTTCCGAGGAATTTTAATGACAGGGTGTGAGGGTCAGGCCATGCTTGCTACCTCTTTTGCAAAATAGAAACCCATTTTGGTGGGTCTGACTGAGGCCAGTTTCCATATGAGGTCCCCTTAGTATCTCCAAGGAACCTTTTCTGTATGACAGGTAGCCAAATACTCATACCCAGTGCTTAGTAAATGCCCAGACAGAAATACTTAAAAAATTTCAATGATGCTAGCCAATACACCTGAAAACTTGTTAATATTGTTAAGGAGAAACCTCTGGTTAGGGCTAACACTTGCTTTCCTCATTGATCTGGAACATCCCTTGCCAGGTCTTGTGCATTCAGCTCTTACCCTTCTGTAGTTACATGACTACGTTACCTGCTGGGGTTGCCCATCTTACCCATAATTTCAGTAAGGCATTCAACAGCACCCAGGGAACAGGAGGAAAGGGATATGTACCTGGCAGTGACCTGCTAAGTAAGCTACAGGCTACTCACATCTGCACTCACCAGGAGCCACCAAGCATGGTGGGAAGGCTGGTCTGTTCTAATGCAGAACCATTCTCAACTCAGCTGAGAGATATCCCTCAATTACTCTACAGAAAGCTAACTCCTGTTCCCATTTCACTCCAAATATAAGTATCCCTGGGACCCAGTTTAAATGGTGAAGTCTTCATTTTGTCAGCCTCTGGCATAACAGTCCATTAACCTCAGTGAATTGCCTTGTAGTCTCCATCCATCAAAGTCTCTGGCTACCTGATGAAATGAGGGATTATTTCTTAGGTCTGTCACTACATGTCAGCTTGACGGCTAAATCATTTATTCAGTATGATTAATCCATTATATCCAAACTATTGTGTCTGTCCTGTCACCCTGAAGAGGTTGTCAGGAAAGTTCCCAGGAACACCAGAGACAATAGCAATGGGTCTGACAATTCACACCTGTGCTTGGCACACCAGGCGCATCCAGCAAGGTATAAATTCCCTCCACTCCCACACTGATGTTGGAGCACAGCTTAACTGGAAAACAATGAACTTCAATAGGAGGTAGAAAGGGCAGGAACCACTCAAGGGATAACAAGAAGCAATTTCATTGATAATTGCTACAGCCTAAGTGAGCTGAGAAGAAGTGAGGTGAGAAAGAGCTTTCAGGGTGGAGATAAGAGTGTTCAGATCCCATGATAAACATCCATACCCAGTAGTGCCATTCCTCTCATCTCAAATCTCCCAGATCTATACCACCACTTTGGGTTTAGGTTTGCTACACCAGAATTATACCTCACAACCTGCAGGGTTGCATGATACCCAGCTGCAGACAGCACTGAAGGTGCCTTTTTTAACTTCACTGTCATCTAATCCTTGAATCTGGTTCATCTGCCATAAAAGAATCTGAAATACTGCAGCATCCATCAGTCTAGCATGTGCTAGCAAGGAGCAGGCTGTGGACCAAGCCCAACACCACCAGTGACAGAAGAAAGCATTCAGCACAGAACATATGTAGGCAGGGTGATTTACACAGAAGGATAGGCAGGTTCTGATATACATTCTTGACTGTTTACTGGGCTTTCTTCAGTTACAAGGCTTAGTGGCCTGAGCTTCAGACGGACAAGTACAACGCTAAATATTTTTCTAAGGTCATGAGCAGTAACTGAAAGTCAACTTTGATACATTAAAAAATACTCCTAATAGGGAATTGTCTGAAACCAGCCCAGCATGGTGCCTTTCACACTTGATAATAATGAATATACGAGTGACTCAGAACAGTCTGCTCAATGGAAACAAAACATGATTTGGCTGGTCATTTGCTTTTGTTCATCTTTTGTTGGGGGAATAGGAGGGGAGACGAGTCCTGTGGCAATAGCCTTGAACACACCATCTCCGTTTTGAATCTGCTGAGATGAAATATCTCCTTTCAACAACAGAGGCTGAACTCTGATCAAAGCCCAACCAGCAGCAGGCCCTGCAGTGGTATACACCCCATCCTAATTCCTGCAAGTGCCCGAGGGGATGTGCGACTCCCATCAGTCAAATAGTACAAGGACAGAGGAAAACACTCTAATTTTCAGTTCAGCCCAACAAACCCTGCAGCCTCTTGGCTTGCAGTAACCTGGAACGCATCCTGCAAACAATTAGCAAAATGGCTTTCCAAGCCCATCAGCACCACATGGCTCTTCTTTGATATTGTTTTATTCTTCCTCCTCTCCCTCCCAAGAGCTTTTTCAGGAACTCCTCACACACACACCCTGCTGGGAGTACAATTATAGGACAGCGTGTACAGTAGAAATTCATTCAGCATGTTTCTGGGATCTCGTTTTTACGCGAGGGCCTCGGTGGCTGCCTGTGCCCAGTGTGCGTGCAGTTACATGAGCTCCTTGGACACGCAGCTGCCCATCATGTGTGAATAAAGGCTTGTTTTGTCAAGCAAATATATACGTGCAGAAATGTACAGTCCTGTGTTGTAATTGTCTACAGTACCATCGTGGCACAACAGTGAGTTACAACATGGCAGAGCAGAGGGATAGCCTGTTTCTAACTAATCCCTTGCCTTCTGCATAGATCCTTCCAGAAGCTCCTCTTCACCTGTACTGCAGCCATTTATGTAGGACAAACCCTGTTGTTAACAATCTGAATGAACAGTCTGTATCTTCTGTGCTTAAAACTTGGATAGCATCACTTAATCTACTTTTGAAAACACTGGCTCAGTTATATCTTTCTGTACCAGGCACTTGCAGGTAGGCAGGGTTTAGCAATGGGCACACGTCATCCCCACTCTCACCTTGCTTGCTTTCCCTTTGTCCCTCCTCCTGCACCCAACAAGAACAAGTGTCTTGCTACCCAGCCTTCTGCCTTACCCACAGGACCACACTGTGGTCAACAGGCCAGCAAGCACTGCTGCTGAGAAATCACCTCCCAGATAGGCAAGCCCCTCACAGATAACCTGTCTGCAAATGGTGGATTTGTCTGTTTAGTTCTCTGCCTATCAGAAGGGGGAGCTTCTGCTGCCAAGCCATGCTGGTTAGGGTCACTGTGTGGGATGGCAAGTATCAACCACAAGCAGTACTCAAACTCATAAAACAGCAGCTCCTACTTTCCTGTGGCTGGGTGCTATGGCACAAGGGACAGCACCACAGGACAAGGACTCTGATCTGGTGAGGTGATTTGGCTGCCCTAGAAGGAAACATGGATTCAAGACTAGGTTGAGCTATAGATGGTCTACGTGATGTTGATCAAAATATCTGCTCCTCTCTGTCTCTGTTCCACAGTGGAATCAAGGCTCTAAGAGTCTGTGCAAGTCACCATAAGTGTGTGGTTTTTGGAAATTGGTAACTGTTAATGTAAATGTTTCCGACTCAAAATTCTCTTTCATACTTTAGGAAGATGGAACCACCCACTCTAAGTCTGTAGTTTTATTCTGTATCTTTGGTCTATGTGCTGAGAATTTCCTTTCCTATTTTTAGGAGCTGAATTATTTTAATAAAGTAACTTAAATTTGTTGCAGATGTGCATTTCCACGCATATCTTACAATCACTCCTGAAAGAGAAAACATTACAAGAAGAAACCTATCTCATATTTGTTCTTTAGCACTGAAAGCTGACCCACCAAGCAATTAATAGTATAAATTCAATCATTTAAATACTCCTTACTCAGCAACTGGACTTCACTGCTCCGTTAAACTCCACTGAAATCCATAATATATAAACAGGCAGGTGCCTTATGGAGCAGGGTTGTAGTTAGCTGCAGAGCCATGCTGCAGTGCAGAGAAGAGTGTGCATTGGCATGGATACATTCTTTTATTTTCTGTGATCCTGTGTTTATCTGGGGGTCTGTGAGTTTCCTGTGTGCATTCTGACAGCTGTCTGATAAGTGCGTGGCCACTGCAGAAAGAGATAAACTGCTGCAACTGTTTACTGATAGCATCAGTGTTCAATCTAAGGCAAAGGCTAAATCATAGAAACCAACATTTCATGCAGAGATCTGAGGTTACTTGCTTTCAGAAGCTAAGCAGCACTGTAACTTTGCATTGGAATACACAAAGTCGTGTTTCAAATTTCCATAGAAATGTAATAGTGAGCAAGATGAAAATTTGGCAAAGTACTTCTGGAAATTTGGGGGCAGAAGGAAAACAGCTTGTGGCTTTTAAAAAGAATTTTAAAAATTATTATTATTTCGTACATTTCCTCCACAAACAGCTCTTTTAGAGATACTTTTTTGTGTTCAACAAACACAGTCTCAGATTTGGGATGTACATCAAACAGCATATTTGTGATCTGTGACTGGATAATAGTCATTCTCAGGTTCATAATTCCTGTGCCGATTACGAGCTCAAAAAAATCACTTTATGTGCATGATTTGTAATCATTGCTCAAAACTCAGTAAACAATTCTGCAGTCAGCTCATTCTGCCAAATGCTCTGCCAGAGGAAGTCTAAGTGGTTGTAATTCAGTCAAGGTAAATCCAAAGCATATTTACAGAATCCTTGCTGTATTTCTTCTAAACTAACAGCCCCATCTGGGTATGTTTTGTTGGTTTTCAAGTTCAGCACTGTCCCACACGACATTTGGTCGCTAAATTGGAAAGATACGCATCTGATGGATGGACCACTCAGTGGATAAAGAATGGGCTGCATGGTCATACTCAAAGAGTTGCAGTCAACATCTCGATGTCCAAGCAGAGAGCAGAGAGGAGTGGTGTTCCTCAGGGATCCACACTGGGGCCGGTGCTGTCTCACACCTTTGCCGGTGACATGGACAGTGGGACTGAGCACACCACCAGCAAGACTGTGGATGACACCGAGCTGTGTGGTGCAGTCAACACGCTGGAGGGAAGGGATGCCATCCAGAGGGACCTTGAGAAGCTTGAGAGGTGGGCCCATGCCAACCTCAGGCAGTTCAACAATGCCAAGTGCAAGGTCCTGCCCCTGGGGCAAGGTAATCCCAAGCACAAATACAGGCTGAGCAATGAGTGGATTGAGAGCAGTCCTGAGGAGAAAGATTTGGGGATGCTGGTTGACAAGAAGTTCAACATAAGCTAACAATGCACAAGTGCAGCCCAGAAAGCCAAGGCTGCATCAAAAGAAGCATGGCCAGCAGGTAAAGGGAGATGATTCTGCTGCTCTACTCCACTCTTGCCCAAATACAAGAGGGACATAGACCTCTTGGAGCAGTTCCAGAGGAGGGCCACAAGGATGTTCAGAGGGCTGGAGTTGTCCTGTGAGGACAGGCTGAGAGAGCTGGGGTTGTTCAGCCTGGAGAGGGCTCTGGGGAGACCATATTGTGGCCTTCCAGTATCCGAAGGGGGCCTACAAGAAAGCTGGGGAGGGACTTTGTACAAGGGCTTGTAGTGACAGGACAAAGGGCAATGGTTTTAAACTGAAAGAGGGTTGGTTGATTTAGATTAGAAATTAGAAAGAAGTTTTCCACTATGAGGGTGGTGAGTCACTGCAGCAGGTTGCCCAGGGAGGTTGTGGATGCCCCAACACTAGATCTGTCCAAGACTAGGTTGGATGGGGCTTTGAGCAATCTGGCCTAGTGGAAGGTGTCCATGCCCATGGTGGGGTTACAACTAGATGATCTTTAAGGTCCCTTCCCACTCAAACCATTCTATGATTCCATAATACAAAAGAGTCAATAATAGTGATGAGATCAGATAACTTGTTATCTAGGAAAAGCCTAGATAACAGACTAACCATTTATGTTTTCTTACAGTTTGCTTGGCTGTTCATTGTTGACAGGATAAACTGTAGTCCCAGACAGAAATCCTAGCCCTAAATGATATCAAAGAAATTTTGTCTTTGATTCAAAAGAAAACAGTATTTCAACTCCACTAATTCACCTGGATTCATACTGCCTTAACTGTTTTGAAAAATGAAAGTTTCACATCGTGACTCCTAAGGCAAATCAATGAGGGAGATACTTTTGGTGAATGCTAGTCCTACAGAGTTATCCATCATCCCAAATGCCTTTTTCTCTTTCATTTCAGCACAGAGTTCCTGCATTTTGCTCATTCTCCTTGACTTTATAGAGATCTTGGGTGATTACCAATTAACATCTCCCCTTTTAAAATACACCAGCTGCTTAATGTTTTTTTCTACACAATTCTTCACACCATTGTCAGTTCTTGGCATTACATGGTCTAGCTGTATCTGATAGCCATGTAAATGTAAAGAAGGGCATAATTCTGAAAAGTTCATGGTTACATAAAAGCAAAATTTTAAAAAAAGACAGCTAGAGAGATTAATATTAAGGTGTTCCACTAACTTGGTCTTTTGTAGTGTCACTGTCAACACCAGGATGGAATATCACACAGAGCAAAGGATGCATCCCACTCCAGCTCAGGGCCATGTTCAACGAGTCCAAACTCCAAAGCACCTGAGTGCCATTTCCTATGGCCTAGATATCATTGATGGCCTGGATCTAGGCAATAAGCTCTAGGCACCAACTTGAAGGTGATCTCAGCCTTGCCCAAACCAACCAATCAGTGGCTGCAGTAGAAAAAGGCAATCATCCCCAAGTCTGCCTGATCATTGCCAAGCAATTAATTTTACTCTAGTTCTGAATCATTTCTGTATCCCAAAGTGTGTTGATCAAGAAAAGAAGCAGCCTGGGAGAGTCAGCTCTTCTCCCACTCATTCTGCACCCTTCTGCTATGCTTCCATGGGAAATAGGGGAGGTACAGCTTTAGGGTGAGTCCTCTGCTCAGACTGGCTATTGGAGGGACAAAGGAACCATTTACCCAGATAAAGGAGTGGGGCTACCAAATGCTGTTGAAATTTTCCTGCTCCTTCAGATTCTGTGGGAACAGGATCCTGATGGAGCAGAAAAGCTATGGCTGTTTCCTAGGAATGTAGTGAGTAGGACAGGCAGTCTGCTTTCAGGTGGCAGTAAAACTCATGCTCTGGAACACCATGTTTTACTTAGGAGCTGTGTTCCTTCAGCTAGTGCTGCATTATCACCTAGTGATCTCCAAGCACGAGTTAGCTCTGTACGTACATATGTGAGTAAGCCTCAAATCCATTAAGAATGTTCCAGAATATATAGTATAATTAATCAACTGTCTTTTCAACAGAGGTCATAATATTGTGCAAAGCTCATAGTTTGCTAAGTGAAACCAGAAGTCTGTTCTTTTCCTCCAGCAAGCATTCCCCTTGTAAAATCCAGAGCTATTCCATTTAAACCTTCACAGTTTGCTGAGGGAAAGAACTCTTTTTTTTTTTTCCTTAGTTTGTGGCAACTAAAAACTAATAAAGTGTTCCCTGAGAGCTAGAGAATGTTCAACATCTCTCCAAAGTAATAAATAGCTGCTTGGGCTCTGACTAAAAGAGCTCAGAAAAATGCATCCTATTTTCTAAAGCAATCACACACACATCCACAAACATAGCCCTGGGGGCTGCAGACAAAAGCTGAGCTTAGGAAGTGACTTAGGTCTTCAGAGAAAAATGCTGCTTGAGACATGGGGCTGAAAAAAGCAAAGAAGGACAAATCCTGAGGAGCAGGATCCATGTAAGCCAGATTCCATGTCAGTTTATACCAACACAGCCCACTCCAGGAGTGTGGAATTTTGCTGCTAGTTCTGCTGCTGTGATTTTCATTTTCCCCTTTGTGCTAGAAAGTGATAAACTAGACTGTTACCATCAAGGCCTCTAGAATGCAGTACCAGGTTTCAGACCCGGATTGGAAAAATTCTCATAAATTTCTGATCTTTGGTAGCACAGGAGACAAAACCACTTTTTAAGTGAGCAGTGACCTGGGCAGCCTGACAAACCAGTGCCCTGCCAGAACTATTTGCAAGGTTTCCTTATCTTCATCTGTAGACCAGACTCAAGTCTAACAGGACAGCTACAGCAGGTTTCTGTGAGCTCACATGTGTTTCCCTCTCAGTTCAAGGAATCATCATACCTCACCATCTTTATTTTAGTAGAGGGAAGATTTTTTTCATTTACTAGGCAGTTTGCTAGTCAAGTTAATATCCTTTCTATTATCAGGAGAACATAGAGACAGCAAGACTTTTCTTACTTTAGTCTCACAGTAGACTTTTGCACGACCATTGTTAATAGCACTCAATTATGCCATGTAGAACTCTCTTCCTCCCAGAAGAAAACAACCATGTGGTTAGATGCCAGCTCTCTGTCTGGGCATGTATAGTGGAGAGCTTATCCTCTGCTTAGAGCCTGTGATAGGGGATAAGGTCCTTCTGATTATATCCTTGACGTCTACCGTGGCTCTGAAGATAAGATTTGCTGTGGACTTGTTGAGTAATCCAGGTGAGCTTCAGAGTTAGCAATGTGCTGGCAAATGGTTTCTGCCTTGCAGAATTTTTGCCCAATCAGAAAGCAAGTGAGTGGTGGAAGCTGTACTAGAAGACCAAACTCCTTTGCTTCAAGGAAGCATTCTCTGCTCTTCTTTGATGCCTACATATCAAGTGCTCCAGCTCTTAACCCTCACTGCAGCCTTCCTATTCCAGACTATTCCAGAAAGCCTGTAATGTATTTCTCTGCCTTCCTAGAAGCAGAGGCTGAACAAGAACCGATTAAACTTCTGTAATTTACAAAACCAGGACCTGTATGCAAAACTGTATCCAACTATTTACACTACTCAGTGCTAGCCTGAAAATTTTATGAGAATCCCCAAGCACAGCAGGTGTCAGCAGCTGCAACCCAGGCTGGAACTTGAATACAGAGTTCATGGCACAAAACAAGTGGATTGCATGAGCTCTGTGTTTAATCCCTTCTGTTATACCCACCTCTTTAAAAACCTTTTTTCTACTACATACCAAAGACAATTTTCTGAGACAGCATTAAGGGCTTGGCTGCTCCGTTGTTGTTGCCATGAAGGTGCCACACACCAGAGCTGTGGCTGCTCCGGCCTTTGTCAGAAATGCTGCAAGAATTGCTCAGCTTGCAGCACACAACAAAGCCCTTGCCTGAATGACCCCTTAATGGCCTCCTCTTCTCACAGAAGGGGGATATTCGGTGCAGTCTCCTCTGAGCTGAGGAGAATCAATGAGAAGGGGAAGCTCTGAGTTATGAAGTGCACCATCAGGGCTAAAGGCAGCTGACTCCAGGTCAGAGCACAACGTGCCCAGGTCCATCAGGTCCAGGTGCTATCGCCAGCAGCACCAAGGCCTGAGCAGCAAGAGAGAGGGTTATGGTGCTGACTAACACAGACTAAGTGTCAGGAAATGTTCTAAGGACAGCAGATAACGACCTTTCTGCAGTCTGGCCCTGCCAGGGTGGTTCTGGATGGCAGCACGCTCAAACTCAGGTTCTCCTGCCCTGACCTCACAGACCCTCACTGGTCAGTGTAGAGGTTACCTGCAGGTTTTGCTTCTCTACCCTTTCACAGGTTTTAGGTCTTTGTTCTCCCTGCACCCCCGTGGTGTCTTTTGAAGCACAGAAACTGGGTCTGTAAAACAGGCAGACTCACTGCTCCAGGAAGTGTCTGTAGGATAAAAGAAGAGATGGGTGGCTGCAGGTCTCATCATGTTCTTCACTTGTCATAAACAAAGCAAGATACCCTTCATAGAGTTTAATGTCCTTAATGCTTCACTTCATGCTGTGTTCTGTTAAGAACGGGTAACTCAGTGTTCCTGGGAGGACAGGGAAATAACACTTTTGCAGAAGGTCAATTGTTCTTTTCTAATTTCAGATGCGTCAGGACTTGTTTTGATTTTCCTGTTCTCTTTATGAAATGAAGACTGCAAAAACGTGGTAATGTGACATTCACTAATGAAAGTGCCACTAACCCACCACTTACTCAGAGCTCTGCTACTTCAGAAACTGGGAATTAACTCTAAACAACCAGCACGTGTCACTCCTCAAATAAAAAGTATTGTCAATAACAAGAAAACTCTAATTTTTCTTTAAGATGTATTTTGGTTATTTGTGTTTTGCCTTCTGTTTTTTGAGGCCTCTGAGTTTGCTTGTGCTATTTATGAAGATGATGTATAAAGGTTTCAAAAGTTAGGACAAAAATATTAAGCTGAGAGAGAGAGCAAGTCTTGTATTAAAAAGACATTAGTGCGAATTAAGTTCTTTGATCACCTTTAAGTTATTCTTTTGTAATAGCTGAAAAGGCAGGGTTTTTTTTTTCTTGGAACAATTAAACTAAAGCTTCCAACTTTTTGTTTGTCTACAGAAATTTGGACTTTAATCAAAACACTAAACGCATGGGACTGATAATAGAAACAACAAGTGATAAAACTGGCACTAGAACTGCTGCCTTATCCCACAGTACAGAACTATGTTTAGACTGTCCTGGTCTTAAACATCAACCTGCCCACAAGCCTCTAGACCTCACAGTCAGATCCAGCCAGGGCAAGCAATGGGGCTCGTGACTTTATCACTAGGTTCTGCTTTTTCTAACTGCATGACAGAATGTAGATGAAAAAAGGGGACATTTCCTTTGCTACTCCAAAATACTTTGTACTCTTAGTGTTGCCTGGTTGCCATGGCAAGCAAGCATGTTTAGATAGCAAACATGAAACAGGGACCTGCTCAGCCAATAGCGTGGAGTTGGAAGTCCCCATTACAGTGGTTTTGCCACTTCAGACCTCAGATATGGTCAAGTTGGTCGGGACTTTATGTCCAACTGCTTCCTTTTAATAGATTTGTTTTATACAGAAGTATCAAGAGTAAATGAATCATTGTTTCCAAACCACGAGATCAGAACAGAGGTTTGAATACCAAGAGACATTGGCACTGGTGGTAAAATAGCATCTCTTGCTTCTCTGTTTCCCTCACACCCTTCCCAGACATCACAGCCTCTTTGTAACTGAGGCTGCACTGTAACCAAAGCACTGGATGATCCGGGTTAAACATCTTCTTTAGAGGGTTTTTGGAATATAGGAGGTAGGACCAACATTGGCATCCAAAAAATTGAAAATCAGCTGCATAAACTACACCCATGATGCCTCTCCTTGAATATACAACGAGCTCAGGTTAGCTGCACTGAATGTGCAAATTAGACATGTTTAAAGGAGGTATGTTGAGACATGTAAGCAGATTTGAGAACACTTCCCTCAAAAACAGACAGAAAAAGAACCACGGCCTGATACTAGATTGCAGGAAATAATAGAAGAGTATATGCTCAAGAAAAAGTATGAAAGTTGGGAAGAACAAACAACAACCTAGAGTCTACCAAGGACCAGCCATATCCAAAAAATGTATCTGTATATTATGATTCATAGAATAACACAGATTGGAAGGGCTATCTGCAGGTCATCTCATCCAGCTGCCAGCTCCAGGTAAGACAAACCTAGAATACATCACTTAGTGCTTTGTCCAGTTGAGGTTTCAGTATGTTCAACCTCTCTGGGCAACTTGTGCCAGTGTTTGATCACACTAAAAAAAAAAAAAAAACCACAAACCCAAAACCTTACAGCTATTTGGAGCTTCTCTTGTTCCAGCTTTTGTCTGTTGCCTCTCATCATTTCAAGGGGCACCTCTAAGAAGAGTCTGACTATGTCTTCTCTATCTCCTCCCACAGGCAGCTGAAGAAAGTCATAGGATCTCCTATAATTGTTCTCTTCTTAAGTCTGAAAAACCTAACTTGTTTCAGCCTCTTTGAGAATATGATTGTGCTCCAGCATGCTGTTGTCAAGCACTGTGGTCCAGCCCTCTGACTACCCTGGTGGCCTTTGCAGTCTCCCAAGTGCTGAAAAGAGAACAGGTTTACAGGGTAATTCAGGTTGGAAAGGACTTGGGGATGTCATCCAGTCCAACCACCTGCTCAAAGCTGGGTCAATAACCACCTCCCTGGACCTGCTGCTGGGTTCTATCACAGCCCAGGACACAACTGCTTTCACTTTGTGGACACACTGCTGACTGATGCCCATCTCAAACATCTTTACATGTCTATAATGTCTCTGAGCCAGGTGCCAAAGGCAGCCTTTGAAAATAATGACAAAAATAGGTGTCTGATCCATTTCAGACGTCTGTGTTAGCAGGAGATGAATCACACTCCAGCAGTGCCTGCTTCCCTCCACCGATTATAAAGGAATACCAGGGTGAATAGTTCCAATACAAACATCCATACTGTTCAGCAGGATTAATCCTGCCTCGTAAGCTTTACACATCCCCAGATTTTGCTGGAAGATGTTACACATTTGCATGTGTGTCTAAGTGTGCACTTGCAGGTTTCTTTTGAGTGTGAAGAGAATACAATTAATAAGGAAATAGCTAAACAAAAAACTACAGAACTGGAGATACTTGAAAGAGCTGATCACATTTCAATGGAAGATATTCTAGCAAATATCAAATCCAGAGGTTTCTGAAGGTACATCTGCTTGAAATGTATGCCTGAGATTTTATTTTTAATATCCTAGGTAGCATAAAGATCTTTTCTTTTTCATCTCTTATTTTGGTAATATTGGTTAGATTTTCTAAAGAGCGATATAAATTCCACTTTGAAGCAATCAAGAGTACCAAATTTTGCATGCTACCCACATTAAAACATCCTTAATTCTGCTTTTTCTCAATGAGACCTGCAAAAATGAGCATGTAGTCAGCAATTCTCACTGATTTTAGCGTCTAGTGGAAAGGTCAGATGAAGTTCAGCTCCTTTATAACAGAACAACAATTCAGGTCTGTATTGTTTGTCCTGCAGACTAGCACGATCATCATCTTTCTAGTGAACATAAGGGTTAAAAATTATATTACACCTCCCTTTTTTGAACAACAGCTCTCCTTTTGACCTCTCTGTAACCCTGAGTATTATAACCTTTTATCCAACCTGCATCACGGATGAGTGTTGTACTTTTTAGATGCATGTTGAATAACTGCTGCTTTCTTCTGACCGAAGACAGATGCACTGTCTATGCAGGAAAATCCAGGAGGATAAGGAGAAAAGCATCACATCCCATTCCCAGAAGCCAGCCTAGACAAGCAATGTGCGTATTCTTTTAATAAATGTGTTTTGAAATGTTGAGAAACCATTGATCGTAATCTTTAGAGCTGACTTTAGCCTCCTTTCATGTCCTTTGCAGCAGCTTCCTCAGAAGTCAACCACAGGTCTTCCCAGTCATGACAAGGTCCCAGCTGAGCAGCAGCCTGCATGCAGAAGGGACCAAGATAAGTATCTCCAAGCAACTGGTTTTGTAAATATAAAACAGAGAAGGGGTTTGTTTATGGCAGTTGGAGCAGATAGGAAGTCTGGGAGAGAGAAGACAGGACTTTTCCAAAGTCATTTTGAATTATGAGATTTATTAGCCTCTGCAATTATTACTCTATGAAAATAGTGGATATCCAGCTGCTTGACTCATAAGGCATAGCATACAGCATTGCATTAGCAGGGGGTCTAAAGATCTAATTCAATGAGAGGAAGTTTTCAAATCACCTGGTTGGGTCTTGGCATGGTATTGTCAAGTCTTCCTTCAGTGATGAAGTTTTCTGCAGAAACATCTCTCAATGGGTCTCTAGAGAAATTCTAGGAGATCCTTGCAGCAACAGTCTTCACAACAGAGAAGGAAGCACAACCAAAGAGGAGACTGGCCCATCGCCGTAGCAGGTTTCAGAAGTGGAAACTGTTGTTCTCCAGTTGGTTCTATATTTTTATGCCTTTCTGTATTCTTATGGTCCTCAAGTTCAGAAGCTGGCAGTCAGTTCCTCTCTTAGCTTCCTGTTTCTCTGCTAATTTAACTTTTGGCATTGCATGTCACTCTAACCACACCAGAATTTATACCAGGCCTGGGAGGATAAAGCTCTGTGTTCCTGGGGAGGGAAGTCTGGGGCTCAGAAACACGGAGATTTGTCCCAACAGCAGTGCTTGTTCCCTGCACCATCAAGACAGGGAACAAGTACTGCAGACAAACAGATCGAGGCAGCACTGTGCTCTGACTGAACGAGTTCACTCCCATTGCTTTTTCAGCTCTCTTCATCTCCTCTTACTCTCACTTAATGGTATTTACTATAGAACTGGATATATTCCTCAAGCAGTCACCTACCACACTGCTCATCGCAACAGCTCCTCACATCTCATACCAGGTTGCCAGCATTTGCTATGTAAGGCATAGAAACCTGCAACCAAGGTGAACAAAACCCATAGCTCTGCTAGTTTTGTGGTGCAGGTGAATCCCTTTTTTATTTTTCAGACAGCTAACAATGAATTCATGTTCAGGACACACACATGGCATACTTATTAGCAGCAACCCTGGATTTATTATCAGTAGTTCTAGCTAGAGGTACATGCCCCCCCATTTAATAGATGTGAATAACAACCTCCAGACCTCTAGAGAGTCTTTCAAAGGATATATAGATCTGAAACATACGTTACCTCTAAGCTATGCACGGACCATATACTCCAGAAACATGATCAGCACTTTGAATGATGTTTACCTTGTTATCTGTTAGTGATATCACCAATATTATAGCAGAAAAAAAATCTATTTTGAAGAAAAAATGCTGTCACTGGGGGCAGCAACACAGCCCAGACTTAGGTATTTTAAGTAAGTGTCTCATATTTTGAGCAGAATCAGTAGCATACAGCAGACACTCAGCACAAAAGGACAATTTCCTACTCAGGATGTTAGAGATTTAATAATAAATGTAGTCTGAGGATTCAAATTTATAGCCTGGTCATAAGGGAGCTTCTGAGCACTCAGTACCTTTGAAACAAGCCAGCAGTGCCTGTGAGAGGTATTAAACGAGTACCTCTGGGCTAGCCAAATGCTCAGGCTGGGAGTGAGATGGTTCAGCCCAGGCACTGCCTGGACAGACACCTGCCCAGAGAGCAGCAAGCTGAGGACTCCTCCTCAACCAACCCAGCCTCCATCTGCTGCAGGGTCTCACAAGAGCAGAGTAAAGGTGGGAAATCACCTCATTGACCTTGGCCACGCCCCTCTTGGTGCACCCCAGGATGCAGTTGGCATTGGGGCTGCATGAGCGCACTGCCGGCTCATGTTGAGCTTCTCGTCAATCAACACCCCCAAGTCCTTCTCCTCAGGGCTGCTCTCAACCAGCTCTGTACCTGGTTTGTCATTGTGGCTGGGATTGGCCCCACCCAGGTGCAGGACCTTGCACTTTGACTTGTTGAACCTCATGCGGTTTGCATTGGCCCATTTCTCCAGCCTGTCAAGGTCCCTCTGGGTGGCCTCCCTTCCCCCAGGGGAGCCACTGCACCACACAGCTTCCTGCCATCGGCAGACTTGCAGTAGGACTGTAGTAAGTCAGCTCTTTAAAAACTATTGCAAATACACCATTTGTTCCCCAGATCATCCTGTTTCTCCAGCCATTTGTGACTGGGGGGATGTACACCCCATTACAGATGTATATTGTATGTAACTGCAGGTCAGGATTACTTTGGGGCCATTTCAGCAGGCGATTTTTAGAGGCAGCAGTGTTAGGATCACCTAATGCACCACTACCTGAGATGACCTTGAAGTCCTCTAGAAATGTCTGCTGTCAGCACTTGCTATCTTCCCTAATGTCTGATACGGTGTTGATTTTAAAATCTGCATGTAACTGCACCCACCACCCACCCAACCACCAACTAAACCTATTCTAGAGTTATTTAAGCCACTGATCACAGTAGTAAAAGTCAATAAAAGCAGTTTTGTAAAACTTTATGCAGATATTTCTGTCAAATATATTCTTTTATGTCATTTGTTGAAGTGAACAAAGTCTCTTGTGAGGTCTCCCAAGATCCTAGTTTGTGTTTATTTGCAAATCTCATATATCAGTGCTAAAAACTATAGGAAAATTTAAAAGTACCTTGATATAAGGAATAAATGAAGGACACAAAAAAAACACACGCTCTAGCCTAGGGACACAGCATCCTCCAGGACAGAGAAAAAACAAGCCCAGGTTCTGCATGGGCAGCCCAGGAGCACCTCCAGAGCCAGACAAGTTTGGCAAAAGAAAATTTGCTCTTCTCTAGCACAACCCAATCCAGTGAGAAATGAAAGTGGGAGACTGCAGCCATAGATGACCCACAGCATAGCAGGGACACTAAGAAACAGCTCCATAAAAATGAGTAGAAGCAAAGAGCACCAGAGAAAAACCTAAAGAAGCATATGGTGGCAGAGAAAATGAATAAGCAAATAGCAGAGCAAGAAACAGTGCCACATACAACCCCAAACACTTCTACTACCAGAGAAACTGAGGCAGGCTAACTGCAACATGGGATGAAAGACAGGGAAGTTGAGGTTAGGATAGGGGTACAGGAAGTGTTTGATTTTAAGATGAGTTAGGAAAAAGAGGACAGAAGGTGCCTGTTTGTGTCCTTTTTTCTTGTCAATACTCTAAATGATCATCAGAAACCTGTGCTGTTTGGAAATAAATGAAGTAAAAATTCCCCAACTTGAACCTGTTTTACTTGAAACTTCCCTCTCTATAAGAATTAGTCCTCTCAAGGGTCATCAAGGAGCTTCTCTAGCAAATTGACTGTGTCTCCTTAAAGAAGCAGACACAGAGCGTTGCCAGGCATGCCTGATGGCAGAGACCACACGAAGACACAGTTTATGCCTGCAGATTGTTTGGGAGGCTGAGAGGAACAGAGTGTTTTGCTGAAGATTTTCTTGAGGCCATAGAAGTCTTCGTGCAATTTTCTTTTGCTTTACACAGGTATTTGTGCCACGTGTGCTAGAATGAGACCAGACACTGAAATAGAATTTGTCAGCTTCCAGCATTTCCTTCATGTGGTGGCCACGTCTGCTGTGCGTGCATCCCTCAAAGCCACCCCAGGCCGGTCTTCAACCAGCAACTGCTGAGTGAGCCAAGGAGAAAATTCCCTGTGCCCCGAGTGGGATGACTGACTAATAGGCTTCCCTGCTACAGCTCTTCTTCAGTGAAGCCTGTCTGGTGGATGCCTGATTTTCTTTTTAAGCTGTACAGACTTTCAATTAAATTTAAGTCCATAAACACATGAAAATCGCTCAGCTCAGTAGGATGTGTTCACACCTATCTGCATTGCAGTTTGGATGGGAACAATTAGAAGCTCTCTACTTTTTTTCCTGCTTAGAATGAACAGGTTATAATCTTCATTAATTCGTTTCTTGTTTGAGTTGTTGCCTGTGACAGACAACACGCTCCCCACTTGCAGCTCGGCACCTTGCTCTCTTCCCAAGCACACCACACAACATGTCTTTTCTACTTTCCTACTGATCCTTTCTACTAGGTCCTTTCCCACTCATCAAACGTGCAGGGTTTCCTATTTCAGACCTACTAGTTGTTATCAATGCCACTGACTTAATGAACAGAGTCAGGTTCTCTAACCCACCTGACTGTAACTGCAGTGCCCCTGACTGTTCTGCAGCACAGAGCTAGAGGCTGCTCCTTCACCAAACACTCTGCTAGTAAATTGTCAAGAAGTTTGTGGGCAACAAGCACTAAGATGAGTGTAAGTCAGGGCAAATGTGTTTAAAATTTCAAACGTGATTATTTTTAGCTGTTCCAAATATTTGTCCAGCTGGCTAATCTTCGTAAGAACTCCATAGTTCGTAAGAACTCATGCCCAGCCATGCCAAATTCTCTGAAGCAGAGCTGGAGGTGAGGTTTTGGTCGTGTCACCCTATTCCTTCCCACACCTCACCCCTGCAAAACAGTCAGAAAAAAATAATGTCTCTAATTTTCACCATAAAAAATATATTGTGAAATAATAAACATAAATTAAACATGAAATAAATTTCTTGAAACATCTAAAATAACTTTTGCCAAAGATAACATTCTTCCTCCAATTCTAACCCTGAGTCATTGTGTCACTCAGGATATGTGATTTATCCATGATTTCAATGATCACAGTCTTCAGCACAAGTCAATTTACCTTTGGTATGTTGCTCTTATCTCTGCCTTTTCAAAACCAGAATTTCCAGTGTGTGTCAGTGTAGAAGCTCTGGACCAAAAAAAAAACAACAAAAGAAAACAAGACTAAAAAAAAAAAAAAGAAAAAAAAAAAAACCACTGTATTTGCCTGCACATAAAAATCAAAATGAAGCTAACCACCTAGCACTGGTATCTCAGGAATACACCCCCACATTCTCCCTTGCTGCTCTCCCACACTGTGCTACCTTACAAGACTCAGTAACTCAGTAGTTCCCAGCTGCAGATATAAAGTGCAGAACTACCAACAGCAACAGAATTATGAAGAACCCCCACTCCCAACCTCATGCCATAGACACTGGTTGACCTAACACGAGCTGCTTACTTGGTTACTCTCTTTCCCCCCACCTGCCATAGTGGTTGCTGAAGACCTGCTCACATTAAATAGGAAGCTACACTCTCATAGCACTAGTCTCCACTTATCCTTTTTCCCTTCCAAAGCAAAATTTAGATTTCATGCTCATGTTGACCTATATTACCCCCTTGGAAGATGTGTGCTGCTACTGCTAGGAGGCAACTTCACTCTCCTTAAACACTGGTCAGGAGCAGAAAGCTTCCTGTGCCAGGCAAGTAGTAATTCAAGAGGTAATGCTGGATATTCATGGCTACAACTCCTTCAGTTGTGTGTATTACACAGTTTTAGAGTTATGTGTTTAAAAAGATCAAAAGTCCTAGGCCAGTATGATACAGTCACTGGACATGGAGCCAAGAATAGGCCATGAGGGCTGATAGGGTCTTGGCCAATGTAGCAAAATCATGACAAGCTTGACCAAGAGAAGGCTGGAGATATTTCTTTTCTCCTCTTGTCTCTCTTCCTTCTCAATGTCTAAACAACAGATCAACTTTCACCATGCCCACAGGAGACAACGCTCCAAGGCAGGACTTCTAAACCCTCCACGGGCAGAACTGAAGAACAGAAGGCCTAAGTATACACACAGAGAAGTCCCATCTGCCTGTCACACTACCTGTGCTGCATGAAGTGGCTTTCACATCCACCAGTGGCGTGTGTCACTTTTGACAAGATCATTCTACCTGGTGGCTTGGTGGATACTACCAATCACAAGTTTAATCATGCTTTCACTCCCTATTGTGTCTGAGAGTCCTTCCCAGTGAGTGTGCTGGGATGCCGAGTGGGACTAAGTTCCTCTACTCAACATACACATGAGCAGATGTAATTTTGTCCCATGGCATGGCCAGGACAGCTAGAATTTCAAGTCTAGCGTGATTCAGTGTTGGAAGGTTGTAACATCTCCAGTAGCACTGCACAGAACAGGGTGCATGCTTATCTCCACTGCTGAGGAAAGGAAGAAAAGCCAGCTTAGAAAAACCCGCTATGTCTAATTCAGAAAAGGAACTTGGTGCATACTGAGGTTCAAAGTGGTAGTGACCAGAAGCTGTACCTTGGGAGGATCAGATTGGGCCCTAGGAAGCTTCTTAAGCAGGAGAATAATAGTCCTGAAACAATACAGCTCTCCCCCACACAGAGATGGTGGAATCTTTCTCCTGAGAAATGAAGTGTGCATCAGACTAGTCATGGGTTTTTCTGATGCTGGCAATAGTCCTGCCTTCAGCTTGAGGATGGACTAGAGACCTTCAGTGGTCTCTTACAAACAGGATTCTAATGATTCTGTGAAAACACAAACAAGAGTTGAGAGCTGTATACGACTCCTTGATTGTCTGCACAATCCCATCCACTTTTACTTGCTTGGAAGTTTATCCCTTGCCTACATGTTGCTGCATCATGTCTAAATATTTCTCAGCCATTCTTTCTAAAAATACTGACATTGGTACCCACAAGCCGTCTGTTCTTTGAAGGCTCCCTTCTGTTAGCCTGAGGCTTCTTCTTCCCTGTGTAGGAATAAGTACAACAGGAAGTTAGGGAAAACGGATAACCTCTCAGATACAGTGAAAACTTAAAGCTGACAGACTTAATGAAGTTTGTTATCTGGCACTGCAAATGGATCTGACCTTTCCAAGTATAAGCTCTGCATTGCTACACACTGTTGCACATCTATGTCATTAGCCAGAGCTCATAAATAATGTTAGATCCATTCATCCATAAATTTAATGCCAGAAACTACTGTTTGAATGTTCATTTGGACCTCTGAAATATCCCAGACTTTTATACTTAACTCGGCCACACTCACACAAGGACTACAAGCTTGTGCTTGACAAAGTATATCTTCCAGAAAGATTTTATTCTTGCACAAATCAAGAAGAGCCAGCTACTGTGGCCATTGACAGTCAGCATCCATGTTTTTTCACTATCTATTAAAAAAAGGTGTTCTGTGAGTAGAATTACTCTGGTGTCAGCACTGCAGCTCTTGGTTCATGTTCTGTCTTTTTCTACTACATAATTTGGCTTAAATATATGCATTTTTTCCTTCATTAGGTTTGCAGTACTGACATCTATCTTTTTTTTTTGCAAAACAGAGCTTTAACTCTTTCAAGTCTATACTGTGATTTTTTTTGCATACGATTCTTGAATGATTTCTGTACCTCAAATTACTCCTCTCTGCACCTTCTCCAGGTTTTCAACATGATTTTTGAAGTATGAAGAGCAGCTCTGTTCCAAATTTCACTGTACCTGTCTCACCTTGTAGTTGCCAGGTAAAGAAAGAGGACTGTGAGGTGCTTGAATATCCCAATGGAGGCAATTCCCACCATTAGGAGGTGAGCAGAACTGATGCATACAGTGGAAAACAGGAAGATACACTTGTGTTGCACAAGTAGCAGGAGGAGACAGGCTAATGCTACACAGGTAAGCATGTTTCTGTGTTATCCTGCTGGACTGTACCCGAAAGGATCTGTGAAATGCTGTTTCTCAGCTCTACTCCCTTTAGCCTGATTTGTGACCCCTCAGACCCTGATGGTGCAGAATTCACCTAAGGACACGCAGCACGTTGCAGGAAGAGTGACACCACCGTGTCGGGTTAGTCCTGCTGCTCGGCGGTTCCAGCACACCCCGTTGTGCTCCCTCACTCCTCACGCAGAGGTCGGGCATTTCTGAGCAGCGTTGACAGCCCTGAATTATAGCGAGGCACGCTCACTAGATTTGCACAGCTAGGCTAGAGATTAAATGTGGCTTAGGCAGCTGGCAGACCCTTCAGGTTGATGCTGTTTCAGGGGGACAACACTAGCACGATCCAGGCACCTTCTCCACGGTATGAGAGGGAAGATGTGCTTCCTACACCTACAAGGTCCATGCGATCCTGGAAGGTTAGTTTAAAATGAAATCTTTACTTTTCCATGTTTCTAAAATACATTTGTGAAGCTATTCCTTTGTTCCTACAATACTGAGCCAGAGCAGAGCACACATAGTCATTTATCTGTCAGAAGAATTTATACCTTCATGCACATTTGTTTATAGATCCAACTTAATGGGGTTTTGCCAAGAAATAAAAAAGTATATCTTTCACCATTTTCTTCTTCCTGATTTTATTTTTGCCCTAAAA
>NW_008596896.1:1290-59472 GCF_000691845.1 Merops nubicus | reverse complement strand
GGCCTGCGGCGACCCGAGCTCGTCCTTCTCTTTCAGGCGTTTGCGCCAGCAACCAACTGCTCGCTGCGCTCTCCGTTCATCGCCGGCAAGCGGCTTTCGGGAGAAACTTTGTCAAAACTTTGTTTTGCCATCGCTGGAGACAGAGTTTTGGAGAGCAAATTGATGTGCTGGAGATTGCATCTGTACCCTGGAGGAATGCAAACCTGCCTCTTTAGGCTTTTCGGCTCTCTGCCCTGCTCTCAGCAATATGGTTTGCAAGCAGCTTTGTGTTGGTGGCCACTAGGTGAAAGATCAGTTATGCAAGGACGTGTGACAGAGAAATACTACGTTAATAATAAGACCAGGTTTCATTCCAGTCTGCAGTGTGTTGTCAAAGGCCCTGCTTCAGAAAGAAACTTATGACACGAGGAATGAGGACCCCCTGGCTTTTGCAACATGAAGCAAATGGGGTTCACTTTGAGGGTGACAGATTCTTCTTGGAGCAGGCACCTTCAGAGACTAAAATATATCTGGTTCATTATTAGCAAGGCTATTCAATAAGAGGTTGGTTGAGTGTGACAGAACTGGGTCACCTTTGCAACACTAAATTCGATTAAAAGACCAATGCTATGTATAAGTGAGAATATGTCTCACTCAGGACACAGCTTGAAGTTCCTCCACCACCAGCCTCTATTTATATCCAAATGTCATGGGAAGAATTTAATGAGGGTGCAAATTGATTGTGCTGAGACTCAGAAAGAAACTGAGCTGAGACAACTGGGGTGGCAGGGTCAGGGAGGGTGGCTAAATCAGCAAGTGAGGCAGTGGGAGAGGGTGGGTGCCAGAAGCAGGGGATAGGAGGTGAGGAGGCTGGGGGGAAGGCTGGGGGGAAGGCTGGGGCTTCAGCCTTCCTCACTAGGGGATGGTGGTGTCGAGCAGGGAAAAATACAATTTGTGGTGCAGCTTGATAAGTATTGAGTATATCCCCTGACCAATGTGTGAAACCCTCTCGTCAAAACAATAGCAAGAATTTTCTCATATCTTTTCTTTCCCCCAGGTGTGGATTAAATAATGCATTTTCTTTTGATCTAATTTAGATGAAACTCCATAGTGTAATTTCCCCTCTAGTAGTCAGCCTGACTCTACATAGGTTCAGACACCCTTCATAGAAAATTCCAGTCCCTGAAGGCAATATTTGGCAAACTGAAAAAACAAACAAATTACAGCAAGCTGCTGTAGTGGAGACTATCAGACCACCTTAGTCACAGGTGATGCTACCACCCTAGTGAGAGCACAGCAGAGCATGAAGACTTCTGTTTTGTACAGCTACATCCGTGGCTACTGCAGCAAAAAACTTACATTGCAATATGCCTGTGGGAAGACAACTAGTGCAGTTGTAACAGCTGACAGGATTAGAGTAAGCAGGTAGAAAAGAACAGTAGTGATGCTTGGCAGGCCAGCCCTGGGTAGACTGCTGGCCCCCACTAACCTCTGCTAATCCACAGGCTGTAATCAGGCTTTCATTCACTCCCAATACAGATCACAAAACACACCAACAGCAACAGCAGGCAGCAGATTTACAACCTACTTAGGATAAAATCTATTTTATTATACTAAAAAAGCTTGCTGGCACAATTTTTGTTCCTTCTCATGCCCATGCCTCATTTTAAGACATAATCTGAAAAAGTTATGCAGCATCTCCACCTAAAACAAAGAAGGAAAATTAAATAAATAAATAAATAACAATGAATGAATGAAACAAAACAAACACTAAAAGAAAACTTTCAAGTGATGAAAGACAGATGTGTGCATTGGTGGGGGAAGGAATACTGGTTTCTCAGATTTTTAACAAGCTGCGTCAGTCTGTTGTAAACCCAGCTGCAAAATATTCTGAAATAGACGGAACTCCATGAAGGCAAAATGTGTCCCTGAACACCAAATAACACGCAGTTGCACCAGTGTGATACAGCACATTTCCCAACATACAAAAACTTTCTTTCCCTTGCAGACAATCGTGATCGGATGGAGAAGAACTTTCATGGCATCAACTCGATGTACTTCATTGCATTCATTAAGCGGATTTGAGTTTTTCTTCCTCTGTAAGAGACATAATCCCACAGGGAAAAGCAAAGCTCTGTCTGCAAAATAGAGCCTGATTTACAGTACTCAAGGATTCCAAAGTGGGTGGAAGGTAATAGAATGAAGTACATGATTTCTAACAAGGAGCAGAGGGGGAGGTCTGGAGGAATGGAGACAGGAGTTGCATAACTAGGCTGGTACTTGCACCCACAGACCATGTGGAAGGTTAAGTCAAAACAAGCCTGCAAGTGTTTCCAATGCAACGTGAGCAGGGTTGGTTTCTATTGTGCAGTTGTGCTAAACCCAGAGCAAGCTCACTGGCCTCACACAACCACAAGCAAGAGAAGAATCAACCCAAAAATTTCATTTCCACAACAATGCTCCAAAGAGAACTTGAAACACAGGGCAAAAGAAGAGATGGAGAGAGAGACTAGCACTATCTTTGAGAATTCCTCTACTGCTTTAATTCTATTCATATAAAGGATTTGATGACTGAGGATGAGAGGCCTTCCAGGATGAGAGGTCCTCCAACAAAAGTATCTTAGAAACAAGCAAACACCATCTTTTGCCCTCCTTCTGACTACAAAATGCAAGTAAAAAGTCTTTTTTTCTCCCTATAAATATTTGCATTCTTTCTTACCCCTCAGAAGAGAAAAAGTGAAACTAGATTTAAGTCAGAATAAGCTTCCAGGTGCTACTATGTTCAAACAAACAAAAAAAGGATCTTTTTCTCCTACTTTTTGTTTAAAGATATCAATGAAATACTTTTTAACACATCTTTTTGTGAAAACTAGACATCTTTAATGAAATATCAGTTTGAGAATAAAAAAAATTACTCTTCCCTTCCTGTGTCTATAATGATTAATTAGGCCACAGTAACAGCTTCACATGCAACAGAGGTCATCTATCCTGGGCTGAGCCTTTTGAAAATGCCCTGAAGAAGAAGCAACATGTCATCAAGCCATCCAGGGCCTTGAGTGGTACCCGTGGCAAGCGTGTCCCACCAGCACTGACGTAGAAGCCTTTTTAGTGGCACAGCATTGCCTGCCTTTCCACACTGGCAGTGAGCATGGGGGGCAGGTACCTGTCAGTAGGGACAGGGACAGCCCAGTGACAGGCAGGCATGCAGGCAGGTGGGAGATACGGCTGCAGGGAAGTCTGCACATCACAGTTATCTTGAATCTCCCTAAACGTGCAGTGCTAGGAAAAATGGCAGCAGGAACCACCTGGGTGTCTGCTTAGGAACACAACCCACGCCATTTCACTGTTGTTGCTACCTGGCAGAGCTTAGCTGAAGGCACAGACACACGGGGAGCTGTGCAGCTGCTGCTGCTTTGACTGCAATAGGCAAGGGCACCTGTTCCTCCCACTCACTTTTCTGTTCTGCTCCCTCATTCTTCAGTGCCACACAGGCAACAGGAGGAGGGCATCCTCCTTGTCTAGAATAGCCTCTAGCTGTCTTGCCTTGCTTATCCGTTCTATTGCTGTTCTGTTCCCAGGTTGCCTTATCTTGCAGACAAGGTCCTCACTGATTAGCACAAGGATTCATTCCTCTTCATTCCACTTTCTTGTTTTCAGTGCAAAATGCAAACTGCCTCCTCTTTCAAATAAAGAGATAGAGGCTAGAGGAGGATGCCCTGCCCTGCAGATCGGGATGCAGAGTAAGTTTGTGCTACGATTTTCTCAACAGTGCTTTAATTAATTACTACGCTGCTGGTAGTGCCTGCCAAAGCCATCTAACTGTCTCGCCAGACACATCTTTCAAAATGCAATGCCAGGGGAGAGACATTCCTACACCCCTTTTGGGGTGGTGGGTAGGGGAGTGTAGTCCAACTCCCCATTCATTGGCCGTGGAGCTGGTGTGCTGATCAAGTATGGTCCCCCTCGCTGTCCCTCACTCGGCTTCCAAGCCCTGCCTGCAGTAGGTTAAAGATGATGTGGTCTGAAACTCTTGCAAGGTTACGAAAATGTGCAAGGGCAGGGCGGAGAGGAGAGAGGGGAGAGAAGAGCCCTTGCCTGACTGAAAGCACTCGGTCCCACTGGTGCTTGGGCACCCACAGGGGCAGGAGCAAGCTCCTGCATTTTGCCAGCATGGTGCCTGGTGAAGAGAATTCAGCAACCCCAGCTCTCTCTTATTCTCCTGCTATCTGCTAAACTCATCTCTCTGACCACAGGAACAGAGCCTTGTCACTCAGGTCCCAGCCTGGCAATCTGTGTCACTGCTTGCCGAGGGGAGAGCAACGCACAGCATCGCCCATGTGGAAAAATGAAAGTGTCATTTTCACCTTGAGAAATGTATCAGGGAAGAGAAGCCACTTCTCTGGCCTTTGGGCTCTCCCGTGAAAAAGAGGATAATCGCACACTTTCTCTTTCATGTTGCTCTGCAAGGCTGGCAGATGGTGTGTGGTGCAGCTAAGGCTGGATTCCAACTTGTATCTCCTACAGTTGCTTGCAGCTTACTGAGAACAGATTCCTCCTTGGACTGACATTTCCATCTCCTCCCAAAGAGGTTTTGGGTTAATTTTCATTTAAAATTTAGGCTAAGTTAGGATTCCTGCCATGGGATTTCACAACTGGTAAGTGAAAACTCACTCCTTGCCCAACAATCCTGCTGTGGACATACAGCCCAAGTGCTCACAGAGTGAGGGGTGTGCTCCCAAAGGATGGCTCAGCCTGCCTGTCGTCAGAGCACACTGATACGGTGCCTCCAGGAACTAGAGAGTGATCCTGCAGTGGTTTTGCACTCCTAACTCCTACATGCATCAATTTTTAGGTTTCATGGAGATTTAAAAGATTTCAAGCACAGCTTGAACTCAGCTAATGATCTGTCTTCAAACTATGTTCAGAAAGCAGGCTGAGTTTGCATATGCACAGTAAAAATTTCCTTCTCTGGTCTATTTGCCACATGCAAATAACCCATAAAGAGTATTTATTTCTACCCACCTCTTTCGCTGTGTTACTTCACTTTCTTGACAAGCATTCTGACACTTCGTAGGAACATGAACAGCTGCAGTCCCTGTCCCAGAGATACTTCTGCCAAAATCAAGACAATGTCAATAAAGAGAAGGCATAAACAAGAGGGGAAGGGGAGAGGGAGGGCAGGAGCTGCAGCACCAAGATCCCACCGTTCATCAGTAGACCCCAGTCACTATGCAAACTAGGGGAGGAGCCTGAACAACTGCAGACCTGATTCCGTGGTCATTAAGGGATTCAGATCCCATAAACAGGATTCTCCAAGCTGGAAAATGACATTTTTACTGGGGCCCTTCATTTAGAGAGGGGTTGTCAGGGAAATACATCAGTTTGGCCTTCAGGGCACCAAAGGATGCCATCATTTTCATCTGCTCATGGCAGCCACAAATATGGGGAAGCTTTTCTGTTTTTAATGTCCCAAAATGCTCAGTCTGGCACTTTTAACGTGAAGGGCACATGCCTGTCACTGGCGGCATTGCCATGCAGCACCATCAGAGAAGACGGATGTTCCAGTTGCTGCTGGAGTCTGGGGGTACCAGCTCTGGGTGTCAAGAGCAGCCCCAGAAGCAGAAAATACATACTCATCACATCAAGATCCTCTCCACCAGCCAGGGCACACACAGAGCAGACAGAAATAGATATCTAATTCTAGTAGAATTAGATTATCTATAGGCTGGTTTGATGATGGTCTCTGACAACATCTTCCTCCTGACTCACTCCTGTTGTGCTCCAGTGCTTCCCTGGGTCTGTAGTAGACATCAGTAAGACCCCATTGCTGCTCAAGAGGAAACCACTAGCAGCAATTCTTGTCCTCTGCAGCTCCTAAGGGCATGCGTAAGCACTTTCTACAGAGAGAGTATAAAGCTGAGACACCAAAAATTAAAATGTCCTGCCCCAAGACTGTGTACAAAGTCCAGAGCAGAAGACCCGTAGCCCAGAACACCTTCAGCAGGGCAGGCTTACCACCTGCTGGCCTTGTTAGGGGATATAAAACCAGAATAAAGAACAAAGAACAGGATAAGTATTTGCTGCCTCTGTCTCCTCTGGATGCCAGCGATATCAGGCTCTACCAGTGCTTGCTCCTCCTCCACATCTACATCTCTCAGCGAGTTCTTGAAGTCCACTGGGGAATATTTGTTTTCATGTCTAGCAGTGAAAAAGTAGTGATGTGTATTTACACACAAGTCTGCAGTTGTACAGACTGTGGGATGCCAAACAAAAATGGCTTTTCTCATAGACCCTCCTGTTTACTATGGCACCTACCTCAGTAAATGTTCCTGTGTTTAAAGCTGTAAAAAGCATTCAAAGGATCACTAGAAGGCCTGGAAATCTCCAGGGATCAGACTTCAGTCATGAATTAGGTAACGGTCCTGTTAGCACAGCCTGTTTTTCCAAAGCAGCTGATAACATTGTAACTAACCAAACTGTGACATAAATTTGCCCCAGGAAACAGGCAAAATAGCTCTGTGGGTTGTTTCAAATTACTTATCCTGCGGGAATTTTAAGAATTCCTGTCAAATAATTAGAGACATGTGAATTCTATTTCCCATCGCTCTGATGCCATGAGAACTCTGAGAGTGCAGCTTTTTTAAGGAATATTTGTTCCTTTGTTATTGAGTGAACTGTCTAGTCAAGGTTTCTAGGGTCATGATGTTGAAAGTTGTTCACATCCTTAGGCATTACTTTATATTGGAAAAGAACTTCCAGGCCCTTGCATATAGAAACATTAAAAAGGTTGGTGGGTTTTTTTTGGTGTAAAACAAAGATTAAAATATTTTTTAAATCTAAAAATCTTAGGAAAATAAGATCAGCTGCAAAAGTTACTAGTGCGCACAGCACTGTGACTCACAGCTGAGGTGAGGACACAAATGCAGTGAAAGCTCCCTCTGACAAGCATGAAGGTTCCAGGAACACTGTGCTAGCTGCTCTCCAGCCCCCCAGACCACAGGAGGGGCTGAGCTTTTGCTGGGCAGGGGAGCACACCTCCAGCCTGGTGCCACCTCTGACAGCACACCCGTGTTGCACCCAGGTCCTTCATTGCTGGACCTAGGCTTTTCCTCTCCAAGGAAAAGAAGTTAAGAACTCTACATTAGTGCTTTAAATTTGCCTCCAAACATTGAGGCTTTCCTGAGGCAAATTTTATGTAAATCTGACAGTTTCATTTTGCACAAAAATTCCCACAGATCACCCAATGGCCGTAGTCTTCCTGATGCTCAGCCTTGCCACTCAGCTTCAGCTGGGTGCCTCATCGTGCCTCCAGCCCAGAACCAGACAGCACTTACCCATCTAGCAGCCCTAGCACAGGTTGTTACAGAAAAGGCAGTGTCTGTCTCAGTGCTCAGACTGCTGCCTAAGAGACGGCTTTTTCTGAGGACATCTGCATTTAACAGTCATGGGCCACTTCTGGAGGTGCTCAGCTGTGAATGCTTAGACAGCCTGGAGGACCAAATTCAGGACTGTCTTTGGCAGCAGTCCTGACCTAGATGCGATCTTGAATTCAGGTACCTAAAACCCACCTTAGGTGCTGCTGCAGAAAACGTGAGGAGATGCTGGGAATGGGATGTCACTGCCTCTCCCTCCAGGAGAGGTGGCTGTGCATGAATGGAGTCCATTCCTACCTGTTCCACCACATGGAGAAGCATGCATGCCTCCAACTGCATACATAGGTTTTAACCCTGTGGTTTGCTACAAATGGTGTGGATGAGGCACACGGCTGAACTGACAGCCCTGAGAAGAAGCTGCAGAAAATACACACAGCAAAAAGAATAAACACCACTCAGTCGAGGTTAAAAACTGCTAGGCTTTCTTTGCTTTGTTTCAAAAGGCAAATGCTGGTTTATTTTTTATTTGCCTTCTGGTCTTTGAGGTTTAACATTCTCGTCATCGAACTCTTCTCAGTGGCCATGAAAGCTAAACATTTACTCTTCAGTAATGCAAGCTGGGAGTCATAAGTAATTGCAGGACTGGAAGAGGAGTCTTACATAAATTACCTGCTTCCATGAGACTTGCCCTCATTCCTGAGAGCTCCAGCCCGCTTTAGGATTAGTGAACCGTTCACAAGTTGCCCCTGCTTTCTCTGGCTTCTTAGTCTCTAGTAAGATTTAATGAATAATTCTTTTATAATTTATTTATGTTTGCCAGCAAACTAGTGGAAAGCCACCCTCTGGCTCTTTCAACTGTTCCTATACGGATATTATAGTTTGTCACCTCTGCCAAGCAGGGATTTTTTGATTATTGTTTTGGCCTGCATATTTTTTTTCCTTAAGAGCCCGGAGAGAAGAAAGCTTCCTAAAAGAAAGAATTAGCCTCGAAGGAGCTTCCACCTGTGGATATGCAAAAAATGGTTCCTATATAAGAGTTTTCCTTCCACAAAGGAGATCTAAAAAAATTCTTTCCTTGTGGTTTACAGGCATTCCAGGACCCTGATTAGAGGGGAGAACCATCCTGTGAGTTGCTTTTGCAGGCAATTGAAGAGGACAGTCACTCTTTGGTTCTGGGCTGTCACCTTTATTCCTTTCTAAGATAAAGCAGAGACAGACAACAGAGCAAACAAAGCTAACGGATTAAGTCGAATTTTGGGCTGATTAGGCATGGTAAGGGAAGGGGTCAGTACCCCGTGGATAATTCACGATGAAACAGCTGCAGGCTTCTCTTTTGGGGCACTAGAGCTCAGCAAAGTATCTTGAATCTAAATAGTTCTTGGCTTAGAAAGCTTCCATTATTACTCAATCACAGTATTTTGCAGTTTTGCAGTTTTGTGTTAAATTAGTTAAATTGCTCAAGATTAAAAAACAATGCCATCCCAACTTTCTGTTTTGACACTAGTGCAAAACACTACTTTTTAAAGTAGTAGACCTCCCAGATCTTGACCTAAAATATGAATATTGAGCATTTTTTGATCTAATGAGTACATTTATCACTGATGGTTTTAATGAGTAGTTCTGTTTGGCCTCAAACAGGTATTTCAGCTGTAAGGTTTTTTTGTTTCACTGAGTCTCCTCCTGGGTCCAACTACTTTCTATTCAAATGTGGTGCTTTTGAACTTGCCTGCACTAGCAGGTCTCTGCAAACATATCCATGCATATTGGTGCATGATTCATGCTGTGAGTGCTGCAGGGCCAGCCCTTCCAATTTGCCTTGCAGTGCATTACAACAAAAAGTGGACAATTGTCCACTTTCCTATGGAGTAAGGCAAGAACAGCTCTGTATGTATATTTAGTCTTAAATTTACCCAGACTTTTAAAGTTTCTGTTTCTGAGCTTCCAATTTCCTTTCTCTTCCCAATTTTCATTTTTCTGAAGAAAAAAAAAAACCAAAACACTTTGTAGCATTTTTTTTAATTGTTTTTTTGTTGTTGTTGTTGAAAATAAACATTTATATCCCCCAAAAGTAATTTCCACAGCTTTATAATAACAGCATGAATCCAAAAATCTGGAAACTAAACCTGAAAATGTAAATACATGAAAAATATAAATGATTTTTTTTCATAATTTGGCATCTGTATGATTGTTACATTTGCGCTGTCTGAAAACGTATTTTCAGAATAATACACTGGTTACAGTAAATCAGCTCTAATCACCTACTAGTAACTTTGCAACAGCCAGCAGTAAAGTCTAAGGTTTCCTCACAGTGAAGCAAGATGATTTGGTAGGTGGCCTTTTTTCTGGCCAGATGACCCTCCTCCTGTAACAAAGCAATTATACATGTGGAAGCAAAATCTGGTACCTCCTCAATGAGGAGAATCACTGCTTGTCTCAATGGGGTTTGCAAAGGAACTGGCTCCTTCCTTCCCAGTCCAACCTGGCAGTAGATTTTGGTCCTGTTGAGGCATGGGGCTGGGAGCATTGATTGACTTGTGCAAGGAGCAGTGTTCGTTTCCTGCTGGGGGCCTGCTGAAATATGTTGGTGTGTGTATCTGTGCCTAGTTACTCTTCCTGCTGTCTTCTCAGATGGTGAAAGAGAAATCCCTCTCCCCAGATTTTTTACCATGGTTTGATGCTGGCATAGAGAGCAAGAGACTTAGAGCAGTGATATATTATCACCTTAACACCTGTTATCTGATGATTACAGAGTGCATTTCAAACACTGTTTCCAAAACCTCTGGGTTTGCTGGGTTACCCCAGGCACTGGAGAAGGGAAACAGCTCGGAGAAAGAGGACTCTTACATCCCAAAATCACATGTGAAATTTACACAGCCAAAACCCTAAGAAGGCATGGCCTCTGGGAACATGTGAAGTGTCTAACAGTTGATGAATCCAGTATGGGGTACCTGTAGGCATATATTTCTTTGTGCCAGCCAGCTAATTAGCATTAGTCATGGGGACCAGTTAATCTGCCAGCCTTCCCTTAAGGACCCATTCTTGAGGCAAAATTTGGGACTGGGCAGACGGTGGTGTAGCCTGGTCCACCCATCAGTCTGTTTTTATTCAGGCACTCTAGTAACATCCAACCCAAAATTCAAAGTACCAAGATGTATACACCAGCCCTTGTGAGAATTGTCATGAGAAGGGATTCTTAAGTTCCAGTAATTCCTGGGCTGCAACAACTCTTCAAATATATAGCAGGTTCATGCAGAAGTTTGCTACTCTCTATGGAGAATAATTCTGGTGACCTCTGGATAGCTCAAAGGAGGCCTCTCATCTGCCTGACATGAATTCAAAAAGAATCTATTCACTGGCTTTGTATGTGAGGACTGCACAAGCTGGAAAGACTTCTGCCCTTTCAGAACACACAGGATAAGTGGCCAAACCAGGAGATAGTGCTTTCATGGAAGAACTTTCTTGCTAAAATTAAGAATCCTGCTGAGAACAAACATCTAAAAATTGTAAATTCAATTATTAACTTCTTTTTCTGACCTCTTTGTTTTTGATGGCTATTCATTCTCACACCGCTACCCACCTACCAAACAAACAGGCAAACTGTAGAGCTGAAGTAGATGCTGCTAGTGCTCTTCTACTGAGAAGGTCTCTTGTGACGAGCCCTTTCTTTCAGCTTTCCTTATACATGAATACACCATTTTTCTGTTTTTCTTTTCTTGTGTTCATCACTTTTTTGCCTTGTTCTCACTTGAGCATGTGGCTTTCTCTTTCAACTCACTGAAACCAGGCTTGAGCTTAAGGGTCCTTGCACTTGGGTAAACCATCTCAATAAATCACTGCTTAACAACCCAATAGGAGAATCAGACCCATTCACCTCTAGCCTCAAACTTGTTTTCTTCCAAGACCTTACACCATCCTCTCTCTCTCTACACCCATACTCACTGGAAAATTAACCTCTTCCCCAAGGATAGAGAAGGGCTATCTAAATCTCTTGGGAGTCCAGCCATGACCTTTTTAAAAGTTAGAAGCCTTTCCTGTCTGACACAATGCCCTGGAGGGAGTACAACGCTGAAATTGCATGAGCTGAGCTGAGCTTGTCTTGCAACCAGCCCAGCCAAGCGATTGCTCAACATCCAGGGCAGATGCTTATCTACAACCTGCAAACACTGTCTCTCTGTGGTGAATCTGGGGGTTGGTACGGCTTTGAGGACAGGTATTTGATGCAAGGTTGATGTGCACACCAAGAACTGAAAACAGTCCATCGTAAAACTACTCCTTGAATATAGGCAGCATGTCCTCACCACCCTATGAAACTTCTCATTCAAAACTTGCATTTTGGTTGTATCAAGTGTTTGTATCTGTGTTCACATAGGAAAACAAAAATGAAAGAGGGTGATATACTGGAAACTGAGCTTATTATCTGACGTATTCCTTGTGAAACTTTGTAATGGATTTCAAGCAGGGCCTCTAAGGTGCATTACACCCTTACACAGAAATACCTTGATCCTTCACAGATTTAGCACACTGAAGCATCATGTCTTGCATGTTTTGCCCCTTGTCCACAAGTAAAGGCCCAGTTTAAGACTCTGCAAGCCCCAGAGTGTCATGGTGAACAGCTGGGATCACAGCCCTTCCCGCTCACACATTCATCTCTGTAAACCCTGGAAGAATTAACTGGAACAACTCTCCAGGACAACAATGATGCTGTTGCTGTCCCTCCACCTTCTCAAGGCCCTACCACCAATTTTGTGACAAGAAGTCAGTTCCTACATTTTCCCCTTGCTCCTTATCCCTCAAAAATATGATTCAGGCCCCAGAAAGTCAAATAAAAGCTCTAGGAGCTGTTCAGCTAATTCCATTAGAGGAAAGTTCCAGCTGTTTTTCTTGGATGACATACAGGATTCAATGAACATGAAAACAAAACTGGTTTAGGGCCTGATCCAGCTCAGGTAGTGCTCCCACTTCATGCTGTCTGAAAAAAAGGGATGTAAAGACACAGGTCTCATGATGTGGCCCAGAGATTTCAAAGTTTCCTGGAGGAATGCTTGATACCCATTTATTTATCAACTAGTCACCCAAATCTATTACAGAGGGAACTGTCTGCAGGAAGAGTACAGGAGTTCCTGTATGTTCCAGGTTGGGTCTTCAGACATGAGAATTAAAAATACACACAGTCCTGGAACATCCATTACTGGTTTTCTGTGCCCTTGGCAGGGAGTCCAAGAACATTTCTGGTACATCAGGTGAGAGCAGGGGAAATACCGAAAAAGGGGAAAAGAATTTGCAGCACACATCATTAGATATAAAAGATAAAAGACGCAGTCTCTTGGGGGCTATTGAGAAGGCAGAGAAAGTTAAAGATAAGCAGGGTGGGTGTATTCCCATAAATCTGTACAACAAGCAGTGAAATGCAAAAGAGAGAACAAAAATCTCCAGACAGAAGGCCATCGTTGTGCTACAGAAGTATGCAAACTGTTATGAAAAATCAGAAAAGAACAGCATGAATTGGTTAATTATGCAATAGGACATAAACTCCTACCATTCATCCCTAGTGTACAGTTAGGAAAAAGACAGTATTACACAAATTACGAAATGTATTGCTAGTCCTGAGTTATTTTAAATTTTCTTCATTATTTACTGAAAATAAATGCAAGCTAAGAAGTTCAGAAATATTTCTTAATATGCTTTTGCCTCAGGAAAGGTCACTTGCTGCAGAATTTATTCCAATGGGGATGATCATATCTTCAACCTGTAGCTCTCATCCAGCCATCAGATTCTCACCATCAGCAAACCGACAACAGTTTATTACACTGCAGATAAAACACAGTTTAAGTCCTAGAGATACTTAAAGTAAGCAGTCCCTGTCCTAAAGCAAGTAATCCCCATTCCTGCGTTCAGTTCAGATACCACATTCAATCTTGAGATTGTAAAACTAACTGGAGTAATTGTGTCTCATATCTTTTCTCAAATGCATCCTGTGTAGGCCTTGGGCATTTCAGGTCCACAGGCAGGAACAGAGGTGGCCTGTGAGTCAATACCTTTTTATGGTAACCTATTAAAGAAATGGAGACCCCCTAAGAGCTGGAACACAATTACACAGTCCTAAAGAGGTCCTAAAAGACTATATGACACAATCCCTGGAAGGAGAAAGGAAGGCATAAAGGCACTCAAGACACTTGCACATGGAGGTCAGCTAATGTTTGCTGTGGACAAAAGATCTTGTAACAGTTCCTCCCACTCTGGGACCACAAACACCATCAAAAAGAGCCTAAACACTTTGCTATGCCTCAGTTTCCTCCCCTGGGTCTTTTATCTGCCAAACTCTTCAGGAGACACATGGAGGTCCACAGCAATACACAGCTGATCTTGGTCAATTGGTATTTCTTGGAGAAGAGTAATGACAGGCATATTCAGTGTGTGCTCTTGCACTGAAAGCATACAACTCATTGCCAAACACAGCCATGGCAACTCCTTACCAATAACTGGTGTGGTCTTGGAAGCACTTCTTCCTAAACTGGAGGAGAAGAGGCCTTAGATCTAGATCAAACCTGCTCACGGGGGTGTGTGATAAGCATCTAGGTGTCTGGTAGCTAGTTTTGTGCTCAGGTAACACTGGACCTCACGGAGGCTGGAAAAACTCACTATGTGCCTGGTATGAGCAAGTCCTAGAAAGCAGGATCCTAGCCTCTGGCAGCACCTCCAAGTTCCAGCGTGGCACACCAAGCAGCACCTGGCACACCTCAGCTCAGTGCTGGTGCATGCTGACAGAGTCTATGCAGAAGAAAAGAACTCTGGGATTCATTGACTAGACCTGCAAGGAAACATGAAGCCACTCTGTCTTTAGTGCGTTATGATCAGCTTATTACTCTGTCTCCTCATTAATTAAGAGATCTGTTGGCTGCTAATCCAATAGTTGTGTGGCCTTTCAGGGATAAATGCAACTTTAGAAAAATTTGTCATTTTGTGCCCTTTTGTGGTCCTGGGTGGTTTGTTTAGCTTTCAGGCCCCAAGAGCAGTCTTAAGGAGATGTGTATCCTGGGCACACCCTCCCCCTCCTTCATAGGGCTTTGCTACTGTCTACAGACACTTAGAAGCACATAAAGACCTTGACACTTGCTCATATGCCTCCTCTTTCTCTCTGGATGTCCATGCTAGAGGGAAGTACTAGCATACCTCTCCAGCACTGTCATCCTTCAGACACATGTCATTGCCATTTCCTCCCCATGGCTCTCCTTTTCCAGAGAGTAGCATGCTGTATCGATGTCAGTGACAGCATCCAAAACCTCCCAGAAGGTTCTGGACAAGTGATCCATTTTGGTACTAAATCCCAGGCTTTTCTTGTCCTGAGTAGCAGGAAAGACAATAAGGTGTCCTTTGCTTTGAAAAAAGTATAATTTATATTATTCAGGATGGATTCTTCTTCTCTGAAGTCAAGGCACAAGTATGCAGTGCAGTGTGAGCAAGTGAGGAGTCATATCTTCTTCTTTTGTTGTTGTCCTCCTTCCCATAACATAGTCAACATAAATAATGTGGCTCTTGTAACAGGGCCTGAAGCACGCCTTGAAGCAGCATACCTGTGAGTGAGTGGTCTACAGCAAGGATCAGGACTTCCATGTTCACCAGCCACTCATACTTAGGCAGCTGAACCACTCTCAGCTATTGGCTACCACAGCAATGCCACAATATGTACCCAAGCGGGCTTCATTAGGGCTAATTCAGTTCCACTGAGTGAACATCATGGCAGGGATGATATTTCCTACGAGATGAATAGCAGAGTTGAGGAAAGGCTGCCAACAGCATAGCAGGGCCCCAGCCAAGGCTGAGGAGACACTATGTATTTTGAGCTGCTTCTGCCTCTGGAAGACTCTCTCAGTTGAAGTAACAGGCCAGTCTGGGTCAGCCCGACCAAGGCCATCATGTCCAGGTGAAGGAGTGGGATTTCCTAACTACATAAGAAGAGAAAGCAGAGGCATTTTTTTTTTTTTTTTTTTTTTAATTTGCTATGTTGAAGCATGGACTGCCTTCTACTTAGCTGTTAATTCCTTGATTGCACAAGTGAAAGAGTATGTGATTTCTTGTTGTCAAAATGGACAAGCTGTACCAGTTTATTTTAACCCATGACTGCCTACCATAGAAGCTCTTCCTGTTCTCTTTTCCCTTTCTTATGCAAGTCCATTCTGACTGAGATGCTCTGGGAATTACATAAAATAAGCAGGTGATGATCTGAATATTAACCCAAGAGGTTAATTCCCCCATAACCCAGTGTTAGAGAACAATACTACTTTTTCATTGACACATGAATATGCATGAAGCAACCTCTATTGCATAACAAAATTGGTACAGCTACCAAAGCTGTACCTTGCAGTCCCTACTTTGTGAATCCCATGGGCTTCCAGGTGTCATACCAGATCTGCTTATTCTGAGTGGAGGGTCTGGACACTCCAGGAATGTTTAAAACGGTACTGGGTACATGTGTTGAGGAATGTGAATCACCCTCACATTTTCAGTAAGAATCTGCAACCAAAAATGGTAAAGTCGCTATGTGAGAAGACAGTCTGACTCCACCCAGGAGAACATCCCACAGCTTGTCACAAGTCACATTACAAGAAGACTAGGCTCCAGTGCTTTGCCACAATTTACAAGTAAATTATGAAAGTGTAATGTAAGTACGCTCCACAGCAAACATTGTTTGAGGTTAATTATAGTCTTCATTCAGGAGTCTTCAGTCTGGGACAAAGAAATATTATGACACAAACTGTAAGGTATTTAATAATGGTCATTCGATAAGGAAATGTATTCTGCAGGCCTTGCTTTTGCTGCACAGCCTGTGTTCAGGGGCTAAAACCATTATCTCTAGTCAGCAGTCTGAGCCATGAGGTACAACACATGACCTTTCAGGTGCAGGTGGAGAGGGAAAGCACCTACAGTCACTGCTCATGTCCAAGGTCCTGCTGATGATGTATCTTCCACATGGTACAGGTTCCCATGACACATGGATGCCACTTAATCCATCAAGGCCTGGGGTGGCATCTCATTGGTGTGGATCAAGGATCCCAGCTGCACAGGAGAGACCATGTAGGTCCATTAGGGCTATTTCAGCTGCTGAAAGAGCAGATGTGCACTGCAGCAAGCCTTTCCTAATCAGAAGATAGGAACAGCACACGATAGGAGAAGATCACTGTAGAGCCAAGAGTGACCTGTTTGCCTTTGCCATGGGCCGCTTGCATGATGCCTCAAATCATCTCATATTTGTGTCAGATGCCATGTCTAGCTGAGAAAATAATGATCTACCTGCTGTGCAAAGAAAGGCAGAGTCATCTCAGGTACTGCAGCTTGAGTACTGGCATGTGCAAGTATATCATCCTGACAGCAAGAAGCAGACCAACCCGATGGAGGTCAAAACAATGGGCTTTGACCAGGTCATAATCTTTCCCCGTGCTCTGTGACTGTGCTGTGCGGCGGTCTGGGGCTGACTTGGACCCAGTTCTCCTAGCTGCACAGCATTTGTGTACAGGCTGTCCTCTGCCCAGAGCACCTCCTCAGAAGAAGCAGGTGAATTACGCAGTCTCTCATCATCATGCTCAAAGCATACCACATTAGGTGTTGGGACAACTTGTGCCATTAAT
Source organism: Merops nubicus (assembly GCF_000691845.1). Lineage (NCBI taxonomy): Eukaryota > Metazoa > Chordata > Aves > Coraciiformes > Meropidae > Merops > Merops nubicus. The sequence goes on along the minus strand of NW_008596896.1, from coordinate 42,497 downwards.
CTGGGATGCTGTGACACAGAGATGGCTGGATAAAAAGTTGTGCTTGGACATCCACTTCCCTGTATCAGGATGAGCAGCAGGATATTTGGCCCCTTGCTTCAGAGACAGATGTCCAGGGTGATCAGGGTATGTCATTTAATGTATGCTGTACAATTCAGTAGTTCCCTTATGAGTGGATCAAGGATATGTCATCTGTTCATAAATCTAATCCAGTGGTGCTTAGTGCTGGGAGAATCTTCCAGGAGACTCCATGATCTCGAAGGGTTGAGAGACAGTGAGGTTTTCACTGGAGCCATGCATGTATCTATGTATTTTTTCCTGGATGCAGGACAAGATTGGGGTGGGGTTCACCACTTAGACTTCCAGTTGCCTTTGTGCTGCTTGCCTTTCTCCTCATATGCCCCTCCTCTCCCAGTGCCCTCTAGACAGTCATCTCCTGTGATGGCACCATAGCTGTCCCTAGGCTGCCAAACTATATTTCCTGGAGTGCTGATTCTCAGGAAAGTTATATTTTTGGTGCCAAACCCAGAAGCTTTCAACATCCACTTGGAAAACTCTCTCCAGTCTTTTTATGATAAAGAGGTAGTGTCTTGTGTGCTTTACTTCCGTGACCGGAAATGGTTATCCATTGCAAAGAGAGATGGCACAGCCCCATCTTTGGCAATCTGTGTGATGGAGTGATACAACGGGATTGCACACATGGCTGCAATGCAGTGCAAGATGGTGCTGTAACCACAAGTGGCCCAGCTCCATTGATCAGACTGCACTAGCACAACACTGTAGATATTACAGGGTCATGGACTGCAGTTCTTTAATATCACAGGTAGCCACACCTTACCAATCTGTTCACAAATCTGTCATGATACAGCCTAAAACTACCTATTTTTTCTCCCCCTTTGAGTCCAGCAGGGAAGTGCTCACACAACTTCATTCCTCTGGTGTTAGGAACCAGGCTAATTTCCAGCCTAAATTTAGACTCTGGGTTTGGATACTGTTGCAGTGTTGGGAAAGGCTGTAAGACTTTCCAAGGTACCTCTCAAGGCAAGGCCGAATGTTTTGCTTAGATTCCAGGCATTTAAGAGAGTAAGCAATGCCACCTACTGGCACCAAAATGGGAGATTTAGCTACTCTAGTGGATTGGTGCAATGGAAAGCTAATATAGAAGGCTGTCACTGCTCTTCAGATGGTCTTTTGCAGCTGAAAGTGAGGTGGAAGCAATCAGGAGCTTTTCTTCTCACAGGTGTTCCTTGGTTAAGCTCTGTAGGAAACATTCAGCAGTTGACTCATGTGCTTTCTCCATCTGAGAATTAGTAATGAGGAAAGCAGCAACTAAACCTGGTGGCGATGCAAAGCTTGCATGCTAAGGTAGCCCCTGGACTTCCTCAGAAGGTGAACACACAGTGATTAGGTGGAATTATACATTTACAGTCTTGCTTAGCAATACTTGTGGGTGAGTGCAAAGTGGGTGTAGGAAAGGCTTCCAAGGAAGATGAAAATCTGCAGCTTCAGAAACTGAAGGATCAGTACTTATTTCAGAAGGAGGAGTCACAAATGGAAATTTAAGGCTATGTCTCAAATATTGAATGGCTTGGTGGATGGGCAGTTGGGTAATTCCCTCTCATAATAACACATGGGTGCAGAAATATTTGCAAATAATAGGCTTAAAACACACAAAGCGAAATAGCAAAGCCTGTAACTAAACTAACAAGTCCCTAGTACAGGATATTCTTGAGGTGACTACCACTGTTTTTGTGGGTTCCCACATCCCACCTCTAGAGGCTGAGTGTGCTGAGGTAAGCACTGACACAAGAGTTGACGCCTCAGCTCAGAGCATCCAGAGTGTTGATTATTTCCCAGCCCTGCTCTTTCTGAAGTCATGAGAGGGCTGTAGGGTGCCACAACATGCCATCTGCAAAGCCTCCTCCTGCTTTAGAGAGTGTGCTGGCCTCTAAGGAGCAGAAGAAGCAAAAGCCTGAGAGACCACTGCCAGAAGGCAAGCCACAGAAGGTCGGCTGTGTTCCCTGGCAGAGAGAAGAAGGGTGCTAGAGTTGATGTGGCAGCTAAAGCCCTGGCAGGGCAGACCCCCTGCTTTTCTTTTAGCAGCCGCCAACCTGCCTTTCCCTGAACTGTGAAGGGTAGTGGTGGTGGCCATTTTGTCAGCCCCTCGTCTTGCAAGTACAGTTGTTGCCCCAGGCACCCACCCCAGAGCCAGTCCTGTGTCCCTGAGTGCACCTGAGAAGGGCTTTCCCTCTGGTTTGCCAAGGTTTCCTTTCCTGTCTTCCTTTGTGCCCCAGGGTGGGGATATCCAAGTTGTAGAAGGGGTATACACAGAGTAAGGGTGTGGGCACAGGGGCAGGATGGGTCATGCTGAAGGCGTTGGCAGTCTCACTTGCTGTATAAGCCAAATGAGACAAAGTTTACTGCCTCTGCTGTGCTCCTGGGCTTCTCTGGACAGTGCTGCCAGGGAGAAGGAGCACGGTGGTAGCACGAGCGCAGCACAGCACAGGGCCAGACTTGCAAACTCCAGAAACCTCTGACTGAGCCAGAAACCACTGGAGGATCCATAAACCTTCCTCTCCAGCCTCCTCATTGCAGCTGGAGTCAGACATAAGGCTCAGTGTACCATGGGTCTTGGCTGGCTCTTACATTCCTGCCTCTCCCTTCTGGCAGTGTGGCTGGGTGAAAGCCTGCAGCTATCTGGCCAGTTTTCAATGCAAGAAAACAAGCATCAGGTCTAGAAAGGAGGCTTCTTCCTTGCCTATTTCCATCTCCCAGGAGATGCTGCTGTCTCCTTCATGCCGTGTCATCACAGACAGGGCTTTCAGCGAGACAATTAAACAAAGGATATTCGTGCCACCCAGCTATGCCCTCTGTCTCTGCCCTGCCAGCACCATGCAGCTTGCAAATATCCAAGACAGCTTGAGGCAGACAGGGAAGGGGGCTGCAGTGAGTCCAGGCTGCAACTGGACTGCTCAGAGGTGAACACAGAGCAGTGCCCAAGATCATTGACCTGTGTTTGCTCCTCTTAGTCAGAGGCTCATCAGCACTGGCCACAGCATGCTGCAGTTCCTTACTCCCAACACCCTTCAGGTGTCCACCATCCTTCCAGGGCCTACGGTCCCATTGCCTTCTGTCACTGTCACCAGCAGATTGACATCGTCAGAGATGTCTAAAACAGCTGGACTAAGGCAGCAGTCAATGATAGTGTACTACCAACACCAGAGGTGCAGGTCTTGCTTGCTAAAAGGGTTCCATATGGTGAGCACTGAGAGCTCACAGTCTGAACGGCACTGCTTGTGAGACATATGACCATCTATCTTTAAAGGCTGCTCCATCCTTTCTGTTGGCTGCCCCCACACTGTCCTTGCCCCATTTTTGTGGGATGGCCAATTGCACAGATAGAAAAGTCTGTAAAGTGCTGCTAGGTCCTTAGGAAAACCTTCCTGCTGCATTTTAGATAGCTTTATAGAAAAAAAAAACAGCCTTACAGAGTATTGCTAATGGTTGTTGGCATCCATTCTTAACAGGAAAACCCTGAGGTGCTACAGGGAGGGAGCCCAGAAATTTATATAGCAAAGAAAGGCACTGAGCAGTGGTGAAGAGATAGTACCAGAGACAAAGCAGAGCTGCATGAGACCCTACCAGCTGCTGTCAGACCCTTGAAGCCAGGGTGTTCATCTGACTGCAAGTGTCCCTTCTCACCCATTTCCTACAAAATTAATGATGGCATTAGACACTGATGGTTTATAGTTACAGTTCTTCCTCTTCCAGTGCACCAGCTGGATCCTGCCCTGTGCTTCTCCATGATTTTTCTGCCTCCCTTAATAGAAGAAATTAATACCTGAGATGTGAAGTAAAAATGGTACCCAAGAGCAACAGATAAGTACTGAGAGTCCCCAGAGACTATAAACACAGCGTAAAATAGGTGAGGTCACATCAACTTACACGGTCGTGTGTCTTCAAATTGCACTATCACTACAATTTAATAAGCTGAACACTCAAACTCATAGATAGTTTGTTGCTGTTGAATTCCCTATCCATCTCTTATTAATATTTTGTGATATCAGACGCTGCATAAGTTAATAAATTAGAAGAGATTACAGCTAATTGCTGTTTAAATGGCTGAGACTGAACATGTCTCTACAGATGCATTCACCCTCTCCCCTGCCACCTGTTCCTGAAATAATTAGTTGCAAAGATAAAAAAAAAACTCCTAACAAAGAAAACCCACAAAATCTGAAAGAGAACAAGGGACAGCGTTACTAGGATTGTTATGTTCCACACCAGGCTGTGTTCAAAATGCATTTAGGCACAAGCCCTATACAGTTTTAGCTTTGGCCATGGCTAAGATTGCACTGAAGCCAAAGGAGTTAAGTCATTCAGAATCAGTGCAGCCAAAGCACCATAATAAAATATTTTGTCCAAGTTATAAAGTGGATATAGGCAGTGATTTGGAAGAGAATGGCTCATTTTCCTTCTCTGCCACATTATTTCCTTCATGATCAAACATTTGGTGACATAACAGGATGTGTATCTCATAGCCTAGTTGATTTAACACAACTTCAGGTGCATTGGTGGCGCAAGCTGAACCATGCCCAGATGAAACATGGATGTGCTGTTTCATTTCAGGTCCAGCAGCAGCTTTCCAAGAGATGGACTGGGCATTTGACTACAGTAATATCTTACCTAGACCTAAACGAAATCCATATCATAGAGAGATTGAAGGTTAGCAAAGTGTTTGCATATTACCAGGATGAGAAGTGAGGTAGTACAGTAAAGGAGGTGCCTCAGAGCATGACCTGCATCAGCAATGGAGCCAGCATTACATCTGAGGAAGAGCCAAAAGCTCTCCTTGCATACAGGGGAAGAGCCTTAACAAACAATCAAGCAAGGGTTCACACTGATTATTTCACCACCATGAGTTTGGGACAAAATTTCAGTTATGATGCAAGAATGAGACATGCATATACCTGTTATCTGAGGGAACAGTGAACAATTAGTTCAGCATGGTGCCATCAGAAATAATGTCACCATCTGTTTTCATAGCTGAGGGCAAAAAGAAGCTCAGGGAGCTTAAAAGCCCCACAGGTCGTCCATCCTAAGAAAATTCATCGAGATCACTGTGGAGCCCAGAAAAACATCCAGTGCTCTGTTCTTGCTGTCACCACCAGGTATTATGAGCAGTGCCTCTGCAAATTCTCTGCAGAGAGGCAAGGGGCAGGACAAGAGTTGTGATTGTGTTTCTGCACCCCATGTGAAGAAAACCAAAGGTGTAATACTGTATCTGAGCACACTCTCCTTAATGGTACTTGAAATGCCCATGAGAGGGAGAGTCAGAAAACTAGAACGGGCATTTGAAGCTGGGGTTCCAAGAAGATGCCCAGTACTGAGAGAAGTGGAGAGCTCAATCTATTGAGCTCTTCAAGAAGTAACTGAATAGGCCATGACTGCAGTGAAAAAACACCTCTGTGGGAGAAGAGATTCTGGATCCTGAAAGCCTATTTAATCAGCAGAGAATTCAACAGGAACCAATAGTTGGAAAAAGAAGTCAGTTGTTTACAGTGAGTTTAGAAATATTTGTAAAATTAAGGAAGAATCAAACATTTGGTGGGAGGTATCAAAGGCAACATCTTTAGACCTCTTCTGAGAGTGAAAAGCTTTGCTCACTCGTTGTACTGACATGCACACTACTGGGGTAATGCAGGGAAGTTTCTACCTGTAATGCAAGGTTAAATGATATAACAGTATCTTTCTCACCTTTGGTTTCCTTCACATTATTGTCCACAGGAGGTGAGTGAGGCAAGGTTGTTCAGAAGCTCCGTTACCAGTAAGCTTCTGTTCAGCCATTTTAGCCTACTAGAGAACTTTTCACTTATCCCATGGAATTTTTTGTTTTATTTTCTCTCTTCATTTTTAAAAGGAATAAAAAAAACCAAACCAAAACAACAACACTTTCTGGAGCACTGGAACCTTAGCCATATTTTTCCCTCATGGCTCTTTGGAGAGCAAACCTTCTCTCCCAATTCAGCCCTACAGTGTGAGAGGACATCTTCAGCTAGTTTACATCTAAGTGAGCATTTGTCAGAGTAAAGAATAAAGGTCTTACTGTGCAAAATGGCTCCTGTGGCAGTACTAATCAATACTTGTTTGATGGATTGCCTGCCAGGAGTCTTTCAGGCACATCATTTCAGCTGCTAGACTTTCTGCTTGCTCATTGCTTAACAAAATAAATAGAGATGAATCATGGTATTTAACATAAAACTCCACCTCGGAATCAAAGCTATTTAAAATGCACAGTGGTTTGCCCCACTCCATCCTTTCTTTTCCTTTGCTCAAGAAGAATGTTAAGTCCTGGCTCTTCTGGAGCATGCACAAGGCTTGAATGATAACCACTTCACCAAGGACTGCCCTTTCCTCTGCAATCAGTGATTGCATTCCTAACACAGTGCTCCTTTCCTCATTGCTCCCTGAAGCGGGAGCCAGTTGGGGAAGAAAGAATTGAAATGCATGCCTGCGTGGCTGATGGGAGGGTGATATTTCACATATGCCTTTCTTAGCTGCTGTGATGCAATGCACAGACTGTTCCCTCTGCTGCTGCGCCTATTGTGCTACTGATCCATGTGAAAGCTCCCACCACTCAACTGTCCCCATCTGCAGCTGCATCAGATTTGCAACTACAAGAGGCAGAAAAGAGCCAGGCTTTTCCCAAGTCCTTGGCTTCTCAGTAATAATAATTAGGTGTTTGGCTCTCCAGAAATTCATATTTGTATTCAGAAACACAGTTGGTTACTGACTTTTTTTATCTGGCTTTTAAATTAATAACGCTTTTCTTGAAACCCTATATGCCTACAGCCCACTAATAGCCTTGGAAAGGATGAATAATCATAGCAGCAACTTTTTTTGGCCAGAGAGGAGTACCAAGCTCATTTAGCAAGTTCTGCCCCCTCTCTTATCGTGCCAACTCTATCACAACCCTGCAGCACAACTCAGACTATCAGCTGGGAAGCCTGAAGTTACAGGGGATCTGTTTCTGGTCTCTGAGTAATGATTATTTGCTGACACTGACACCAGCAAAAGACCTCAAGGCCAAGGCTTGGGACAAGGGACAGAGATTCTGGTGTATGTCCCATGCATTCCCTGCTTGCCCTTGTCCCACTCCATGAGCCTCCCCTGCTGCCTGCTTCCTCGTCCTCTGACAGCCAGGAGCATTTGCCAGGCTCCTCTGAGCCAGACTTCTTCACAGTACCAAGTTTCCTCTCTTCCCCACTTCTCAGCCCTTCAGCCTGTTCTGCCTCTCAAGCCCTCCCACAGGACATTTCTGTCGCCCCTCTCCCAGAGCACCACCATCCCTCGGGCTGTGACCAGGGTTTTTGTATGCTGCCAGCACACGTTGACACGCTCTGGCAGGTTTGTAGCCATCCGACCTTTTCCCCTCCACCCCCAAGGGCATCCATGGCCGCAGCCACCAGCCCCTCATCCATGCCATCCAGACAGGCCCGTGCAGCTGCCCAGATGGGACGTGAGCTCATCCTCTGCCTCTGGGGAGCATTGCTCACTGCTGCTGCGACCCCTCTGACTCCTCCATCAGCAGTGGCACCCAGCAGGGCACTCGCCGTGCTCAGTGCACAGCGCGGGTCACAGCCCCTCCCTGCCCGTCAGCTCAGGGCAGCCAGAAGGATGCCAGCAGTGCGAGCACTGACAGGGAGCAGTTGGAGGACTGAGAGCCCGAGAGACAAGAAGGAGGTACCTGACAATCTGAGCTCAGATGCGGCCAGACAGCACCGTGACAAGGGAGCACTGTGGCCGTGCATGGGCAGAGAGGGTCCCTGGTAGCCAGGGAAGCCAGCAGGGAAACAGGGAGGAGTGTGGCAGCGAGAGGTGCTGCACGCTGTGGCAGCTCAGGGTTCCAGAGCAGAGCACTACACGCTGGCATGCTGTGGGGCAGCAGAAGCATGCAGGACCTGGATGTTCCTGGGGGAATGTTTTGCCAGTTACATGGCCCAGCATGAGGGGTAAGGCCATCAGCAGAAAACATACAGGCCACACTTTACCATCCAGTTCCAACAAATACAGGAAAGATATGAAATGATTAACACCAGGAGGAATAAGCAGATCAATACATTCACTCACAGTAGATGATGTAACAAAAGAAGGAGTAAGCCAAGCTAGGAATCCCGTAATGGGGGAAGGAATAAACCGAGTCAAAAGTCCAATCCCAACCATGCAAAGGTCACTCTTGTCCTGTCCAGCTCTCAATCCTGTCCCACCGTTGCTGGGAACTCCGGCTGCAGTAGACAGTCCAAGAACTGTTCCAGTAACAAGGAAACCCTACAAGACACACCCACCTATAGGTAAACTTCTTTGCAAGCAGATCCAGCTCTTCTACTATGAATTTTAAAGGCAGGACACCTGGTGTTAACTTCTTAATTGGTTTTCACCCAAGCCTGGCCACACCTTGAGAGAAAACCAAGAGGAAAGTTTCTCCTGCTATTAGAGAATCTTCTGCCTGGCTGTGGGAAACACCCATATGTCAACTTTGACTCAGGGCTCAGGGTTTAGACCCCAGCATTTCAGAGTTTGGACCCCACACACAGAGCTGGGGGCAATGGTGTTTTGGAAAGAGTCAGAGAGGAAATATGACTTGGAAAAGTTGTTGGGTTTCAGACACAGCTCAGCCCCATGAAGGAGCAAGGGGGCCTTTCACCTTGAAAGCTCTCCCCGTGCACCCTCACGTCACCATCCTCCATTCTCAAGGGAGGCAGTCTGGGGACACAGGAAGAAAGCCAGTAAGTGTATAGCACCAGGAGGGACCAGAACTATGCACTTCCAATCCTGTTTGAGTCCTTGTGTTGTTTTTGCCCACAGTACAATACCTTATGGCTATATGACACGTGTCAGGGAGACATCACAGCGAGCATGCCACGTTTTTCTTTTCCAAGTGAAAGGCAGTTCACCTAGGCGCAAGGTAGATCCCCTGAAAGCTCTCTGTTTGGGCTTTTCTAGCTCAAGTGTGTGGGGACCAGAGGCTGATGTTTTCTGGAGCATCCTTTGCAAGAGCTGGCACTCACCATACTGAAGCACACAGTGAATTCACTTGGGCAGCTCATCTGGTGTGATGACAGCTTACTGCCGGTGAGTAATAACCTCAGCCAGTGACTTGCAGACTGAGCAGTGCTGGCTCCAGCACATTATCAACAAGGTCATTTCTAGCCTTCAAATTGGGAACTATTTCTTGTTTTCATTACCCAAGTTAAAATCTTGCACTCAAAATACTTTGTTACACTTTTGGTAAATCCTTCACTTTTCAGTATCCTTGTCCCTCCTCTTTAGCTTGGTTGTAATCTTACATACCCATGTTTGATAATTTCTGTGTTAGCAAATTTTTAAAATTATACAGAAAGAATTAAAAAAGAGTAGAACTTTGATATTTCGTATTAAACCTAAATGTTTTCTGTTTGCTTATAGAGTGATTCTAATAAGGAGACTTGGCCAATGCTGTAAAATTTATGCTGTGCTTAAGCAGGAAAACAGAGGCTGGTGCTTAGATTTATTTGAAGTTGTGCTTTCCTTTTCTCACCTGGCAGGATGGAAGGCACTTCCAGGGCAGAGCTAACCTCCGCCTTCAATCCAAACAGCCTCTGTTTTTGTTTATCATGCATAACAACAGCTTTAAGAACAATTAACAGTAACAATGTTCTGACCATGGGCAAACAGCCTGAGTATAACTGTTTCTTTGTCCTTGTTTATCCATCTTTCCTATTTTGTCTGCTAATCTTTATGCTCTTCAGCCAGCCAGTGCATCTTGACCCTACTGGCATTTAACAGCAAAAATTCCAATAAACCTCTTACCTCTGAATTTTAGCTGGGTATAAACCCTTGGATCAAAGCGACAGTCTGGAGTCTGGAAGCTTGGGAGGCTTACATGTTGCTTAGCATAGCAGTACTCTGAACTCAGGTGATGACTGTAACACAAATGACTGCAAATACGTCTGTCCCGTTCTATTGCTTGGTCTGAAACTCGTCCTGCACTAAGATGGGAAAGCAGCACATATGCCAGAGATGTTAGTTGTAGTTGTAGAGATTTAGGGAGTTGTGAAGCTTTCTCTGATAGCAATTCAGGACTAAATGAGCTGAGAGCAAGAATGAAGGATAAGGTCAAGAAGGGATGATCTTTGTAAAGGAGGTGAAGCTGTCAAAGAACCCGAGGAGAGTTATGCAAACTGATACACTGTCTCTTCTGGGAGAGAGGAATTCACCTTCCATATGTGCTCACAGATTCCTGGGTGAGCTAGTTACTTACGCTCTTGTGTGCTTCATTTTCCACCTAGATGGAAACAGCATAAGGAGATTATACAATAGGATGTGGTCAGTTAGCCCAATGATAAAAGCACTGAAGGGCACAGATAAGCAACAGACTTACATATACTTCAGTGAGAGTAATACCAGCAACCAAATTTGGTATTTTTTCATGCCTATCATAGCCAGAAGAACAGCAATAACCATAGTAACCTTTCATCATTCAAGGTGGGACTGTGCAAGGACTGCAGAAACTCACCAGACCTCAAGGCTTATGGGATGAAGAAATGGAGAATAAAAATTGTACTTCAACAGAAGGTACCTGAACAGACAAGGAGGGGTACAGGGTTTTTTTTCTCCCTTCTAATTTTAACGTCATTTAGCAAAATCATGGTTTCCGGGAGTGGAATGGTAACAATGAAAATCCCATTACCTATGGGTGGATTTGGTTTTCTTCAATTTTTAAAGCCATTTAGATGAGAGATGAATCAGAAAAAATTTAGAGGGGAAGTTTGCTAGGTTTGGCACCCCAGCGAATCTACAGTTCGTTGCCCACAAAGGTCAGTTCTCAGCTGATGAAAGCCCATCAATGTCCTCTGCTTTTAGCACCTGAGTGATCTTCCCATGACCTTGCTGGAGCTGGGGTCAGTTCCCTCTACTGTGGTTTCAGCATCCGTAATTTTTCAAATCAAACTCCTCAATGCTTGAATCAAGTGGATATTTAAACCCCTCAAATTTACGGCATCAGCCTTGGTGAGTCAGAGGGAAAAGACTGCTCCTTTGATCGATTACACCTGTGACTCAAAGCCAAGTACACATTCAAACAAGTTAGACTGTCCTCAGGGCTCATAAAAAACCATGCCAGGCATTTTGTGTTTTGCACTGAAGTCATACCAGTCTCTGAGAGCCGAGACGTCTGCAAATCGCAAGGATTAATACTTACTACTATTGAATGTATATGGCCGAAGCCCCTGCCATGGAGATTTTGCAGTTTAAATAGCATAGGCAGAAGTGACACGCACACACGCATCTCTGACCTTAGTCTGCTCCTGGGGAAGCTGAGGGTTAAGCCTCCCTGCCTCCTGGGCAGAGAGGCAGATCACAGCAGGGCTGTGCTGGATCTGACGCCTCAGCATCCAGGTAGCTTCTACCTGGAAGAGTGGATCCTTTTTAGTAAACATGTGAGAGGCTGAGCCCCAGACTGCATGGCTGGGATGTGAGAGATCCTGCAGAACTTCTGCAGCTCCTAACATTTGGCAAGGAGGCCCTGTCAGTTAGACTGCACACTGAGGTAAACATTAAGACACATTTGATGAATCACAAGTGCAGCAAGAGCCCAGAGGGCTGTAGAACACCTCTAGGGACTTGTCTATGCCAGATCCCTTAGAAAGTTCAAGAGGAATTAGCTAAAGATGTAAATCAAATTACTGTGGGAATTAAAAAAGGGATTCAGCTTGCCTTGCTTCAGAATCTAGGCCGCACAGAGGCCACCCTGCCTCTGAATTGGGGTGCCCACACAGGTGTTCAGGACCTCACTCACTTTAAAGCATAGTTACCTTACTTGAGGTGTAGCTATCCAGTGCAGCCCTCTGCAGTAGCACCAGCCCCTACACGCAAGTGGAGCGACCCTGAGTCATAGTGGAGCTTCAGCCACTACGTTCTTGAAAAGTGTCTCCATCCAACGCGTGCTATTGCTCCAAGTGCTGGTCAACTCATCGCACCTTCCTGACTGTGCGCCGACAAGCCCTACAAGGAGTGGTGAGAGACCACATGAGAAGTGAGTGAACAAGCAAGTCAGTATAAACCGAGGGTCCCCACCATAACAGGCAGACACGTCCTGGGAACAGAGGGGTCATGTACCATGAATAGCAACCTCTGTGGCTTCACAGTTCTTCTCATCTTCCAAATCTGGGCATTCAGGCCTCAAAACAGATCTAACGGGGGTTGGTCAGAAAAATAGCCTACAAGGAGTTTGGCGAGAAAAAGAAAGCAGCAGCAAAGGAAAACAAAGCTCTCCAAGGTTTCAGTATACTGGGTCCCCATCATCTGCCTACATTTTGCCCACACATGGTTTAATCAGCGTGCTGGGGAGCCTGGCTCCCTGCCAATTGGAACGTGGATCCTGACAATTTGTCTAAAGTGCAGTCAGAAATTGCAGCTAAAGAGAAAGAGCACTCTGTGTGTGTGTGTGTGTGCGCACGCATGTGTATGAGCTTTTCTTCCCCCCGAAACAATTACAACCTCTAACTGCCACCCACACCTCAGTTGCCTGAGAAACGCAGCGTGGGTATGGCTGTGGTAAGAGGGACTGAGGTTTTACACCGTGCTTGGTATCGCTGGCTGGCTGCAAGGCCCCCACAGAACTGTCCCAGCAGGATGAGTAGCCCAGGCAGGGAGAGTATGCCTGCCCCAGGCACAGCCCACCGCAGGTTCCTGCCACGGTGACCAGCTCTTCAGGGGAACCCAGGTGTGCCGTAATTAGTGTCTTTATTATGATGGTGATGGGCCTGCCTCCATCAGCCCCCAGTCAGCACTGTACTTATGGAGTGCCCAGCACAGTGCAGCCCCAGGGGGGAAGGGAAAAAGGGAAGGAGAGGAGAGGAGAGGAGAGGAGAGGAGAGGAGAGGAGAGGAGAGGAGAGGGCATTATGCATCGAGAGCTGGATATCACACATGCAATTCTGGTTTGACAAGAGCATTCTCTACACCCACCTTTGCAGCAGGGTCCTTGTCATTACCTTGATCAATACCATTTCTTCTCAAACGACAGGGCATGTGTCTGTGCTGAAGACTGTACCCACAACAAGTGTCCAAAGACACACATCTTGGTTATCAAGTACTGGCTGGAATTGCCCTGTGAGGAGAAAGTGTGCTTTTTGTATACCTGGGCAGAGAGGAGAAGGCTGCTCAGGCTGACTACAAATATTCACCTTACCAAAGAGGTGACAGAGCATCTCTACTGCACACTTCTGAGCTCAGCATCAAAAGTTGAAGCAGATCAGGCAGGTGATTTCAGGTTGAACCACCTTTTTGGTGAGGTAAGAAAACAAATAACCACTGACCCACCCAAACCCACTTATTTCAAACAATATCTGTGTAGTGATATGGGGGAAATGGGCTTCAGCTTTGGTTTTGTTTTGTTTTTGTTTTTTGGTTTGGTTTTTCCTGCTGTTTCTAGCAAAGACACTCCCTGTCCAGCAGACAGAGCACAGACCCAGGGATGCTGCTGTCTTCCAAGCTATAAAGCAGAGGAAGAAATATTTATCTTGGCTAACTCTGAGCAGTCTTCCCTGAAGGCTAGCATACAGCATGCTGTCCTGAGCCTGTGGCAGCCCTGACAGATTTCAGAATGCCTCTGCAAACAATGGGGCAATGAGAACTTTCCACAAAAAGACCATTTGACAAAGGGAGGTGTTAAGGAAGCTTCACATGTGGCTGCTCCTTTCTTACTAATGGATTGCCTTTTTCAAGTGATATCTGAATCTCTGTACTGTTCAGTTGCCTTCCATGTTTTTTCTTCACAGTCTTGTTCAGTCTTCTTCTTGCCTCCAGCTTTCAAACAGCTCCTGGTTGCTCTTCTCTTGGGCAAAGTCTCCTTGCCATGTTCTTTTCCACAATTTCCGCTTCCTGTTGCTATATTCTGCTTTCTTCTGCAGTCTTGTAGCCATCCGTGCAGTACATTCCACCTACATTTCAGCACTGCAAAGCTAAAGTTCACCAGTGCCTTCTCACATGCAGACAAGTAGCGTTTGTTCTTTGAGAGTCTGACTCTGAGATTTTAGTTCACAGATTGTGCTTTCCCAACATGTCCTTTTTACTATTATTTTTGCATCCTCAAGACTCATCCTTTTTAGCTTGTGGTCACTGTTGGGGATCCTGCATCATTCAAATGTTTTCAAATACTCCCACAAGTATCCTTGCAGTTGTTCAAGTCTTTGAGCCTGTTGTGGCTGAAGCAAGTTAAGACTAAGTAGGAACTGTCCCGGAGCCTTTCTCTCCGTGAAACTGTTAATTCAGGAAGCAACTCCTTCTATTTAGATTGCAAAATCAAGATGTAACTGATTCAGGAAACTACATTGTTTAGTGGTTAAACAACACATTACTAAGAAACTGATCTATTAAGTCAATCTAGTAAGTAATCAATATCCTGATTATCAAATAAATAGGCTAATGTACAATTATGCTATTTTCCACAATATTAGGCATGATTGTGTGTAAAGCTGTTGATCTAAAACTCTTAGATCCTTATGAATCACACACATCTACTGTTCACTTACAAATCCACCATCTTCACCTCCCTACATGAGGGAAACTCATCTCAGTTAAGCTTCTTGTCTTTGTGTCTTGTTGTCAAGAGCAGACCAGCAAAACAAAGATTCACATAATCTATGTGCCTGATCCACCCAAAAACTAGCTCTGGAATGGGGTCAGAAGAGATGTCCTAAATTGAACATGACCATGACAGCAAAGCCAGCATGGTGGCTATCTGTATGCAGTAGATCATGTTTTCTAGGATGGCCGTTTTTCTGGAAGAAATGGCTGGAGTAGTGCTTGGCATAATTTATTTTGAGAAACCTTGATTTAGCAGCAAACATGGAAAGAAAGAGATGGAACATGTGATGGCCTGACAGACAAAAACCTGTGTTATCATCACATGATTCCCCTTCAAGATCTACCTGAAAATCTAGTGGGTCTTTTTGCTTTTTCTGCTGCTTAGAAGACCACTGCAGCACATCGGTGCTCTTCTGGATAAGAACTCTCTTCTCATTTCTATTCTAGAGACACTCATGGGACAATTTCAGACTAAGTTGTGCTTTACTTTTGGGCTAAGACCCTCTCTCATGCTACGTTATGTATAAATAGCCAAAGAGATGTGTAGCTTCTGTGAACTGCGGAAGTTTCACCTACATACACGAGCTAGGCCTTTCAGGCTCCCTTTATAATTATATTCTGTACTTGGAAACTTGAACTGAAAACGGACAATGAAGAGAATATAAATGCATCTGTCTTTCACTTTGCTCCTGTTCTGTCATTTTGTTCTAGTTTAATGCATTATGCGCAATGTGACACAACGAAGACTCTAGGCAGAAAATCACCAGAAAATGCTCAGTGTTGACTCTGTCAGCTAGGAAGACAAAATAGGAAAAGATGTGGTAATTGGCACTGACATTAACATTCAGACAGTTAAAACATTCATTTGGGCTTAGAGGAGGCATTTAATATATCTCTGTAAAATACTCCCACCCATCATCACCACCACTTTGTTTAGTCTTTTCATAAAACACATACTAATCCAGGAGCATGCATTGGAACCCAAAAGCCTGAGTGTTTTGAAGTAACTGGGGCAGAACAGCAATGAAAAATCTGACATCCCATAGGCATAGTGTGACCCAAAAAAGCATGTAGGCATCTGAAGTGCTGGAGGTCTTGCCAGTCATCTAAAGGTTGAGTCTCTAGGACGAAAAAATACACAGGAACAATCATCTCAAGATGGTAAAACATTCACAGAGATCTTAGTAAGAACAAACACGTCTTCAGTACTATTGTCTCCAAATTCCAAGCTCCTAGGCCAGTTGTTAAAGCTTCTCCATGCCCCATGTGGTACTGGAGACATCTTCTTCATCTGTCCCATTACTCACTCCCCACGCAATATCCCATCTTCCCATGCTGAGGCATGTCCAACCCAAGAACAGCAAGCACAAGGCTGTTTGCCTTCTTTATGTTGGACAGCCTGTGTCCCCTCACTGGATAGCCATCATTTCTTACCCACTCCCACCTCTGTTTCTGTGGACTCTCCCTTTTAGTGTCCCGACTTCTCTGCCTCTCAAAAGTCTTTGCTTCCCACCCAGCTGGCTAACAGCAATTCCCAACCTTGAAAGTGCCCTCAAACAAAGTAACCCATAAGACTTTTGAGGTCAGATCTAAATAATTTCTGAACAGCTGTTTACTGCAACCTCCCTCTTCCAGTCGATGTGCGAAGCTGGTTTCAATCAGTCAGTTCTTCTCTTGGTGTCTCTTCAGAGCTAAGTAGTGGTGGCTCTTCAGGCTACGCACCCTGTAACAGCTTGGAGGGGAAGCCACCTCCTGCAGAGGTGCAAAAGGAAGAGAGACATGTTCCAGCCACCCTCACATGGGACTGGTGTGCATGCTGCTGCCCCAGCCACATGCCTGCTCCTGCTTCCTTTGGTAAGGACTCTTTGCTATATATTTGTGTGGGGCCACACTGGGCTCTGCTCTGGCAGAGGTATTAAGGTCTGGACTGTGCTTCTGTACGGCAGACTCCAGCTCAGGAAACCTTGAAACTGGTGACTGCCAGAAGTCAGAAGGGTGCACTGGGGAAAGCACTGCACCAAGTAATTGGTTTTCATCTTCCCTGATCTAGACAGCCAGAGGCTGCTGTACAAGCTGGCAAAGCCACCTCCATGTTCTTACTTGTGTGCAGCAACGGTAAGAGCTCAAATAAAAAATATACACCTGCAGAAGATGAAATACATTTGGTTTATTTCTTTCTAAAGTTTGTACATATACATATATCATTATTACATATGTGAGATCCTTCACGAGGGTTGCTTGATTTCAATTACATAAAAATTATTGGGAAGCTTGCAGGCTCTCTGTTGCCCGTAAGCAACATTTATTCCAACTTATAAAAACACAGAGGAACAGAGTTATAGTCAGGAACATGGACACAAGAGAGAAATCTACTTTATATCTCACAGTTTCAATACATCAAAGGCAAATTATTTGTCTGTATACCGTAGCCTTACTTTATCAGCAATGATAAAATAGAGGAAAATATTTATATACAGTCACCTCAAGTGAAAAATAAAGCAATGTAAACGTAAATTCCAAAATATTATTTTAAATGATATAACAATATCCCCAAAAGTCCTTCTTCCAAGGCGAAGAGGACTGATTAAGTGCCTTCATTTATCAGGAAATGATCATTCTAGTACCAGTTACATGAAGCAGAATAAGGGAGGGCATCCTGTGGTACCTGTAGAAAAGAGCGACAACTCTGCTTCGGGAAAGCATCTCTGTGAACCAAGCGTATGTTTGAGTCCTTATGGACATCAGCAGCAAGTGGAAACACCTCCCGTGAACCAGAGCTTGACTTAGGTCTGCACAGCTCTGACTCTGACCGCTGAGGAGTACGCTTTTCTGGCCCTGCCTGTTTCCAGGGACAAAATGGGGTGCGCCCTGGTGGCTGGACAGCCTCAGACCTGAGATGATGACCATCCCAACAATCAGAGCAGCAAGCTTCATGCCGCTAGAAAAGATTTAGTGATTACCTCAATGCTGCTTCACAGCAGACCAAGAAGTTACTACAAAGCAGTGAGACTGGAACTGCGTCTCCAGTGTGTTGCATTAAAAACACTCCAGCGATTTAGGGATGACAGTAAACTCAGTTCAAGGTCATCAGAAAGAAGGTTCCTACGCTTGGCAAAGGGGATAGGACACCACCCAGAGGAAAGGTCTTGCAAGGACAGCTATCGGGCCCTGTAAGGTTAGGTCTGCACAGAAGATATGCACAGGATATGTATACATGGATGTGCAGTCTTTTTCTGCACTGCCACAACTAAGAATTACACTTCCTCTGTGGGTATCACGCAATGGCAACGGCAAATTCAGTCCCCTTCCTAGGCCTAAGGTAAAAGAACACTGTAACAGCTCAGGTGGAGGGCAAACGACACTTCTGGACTGCCACCCTGAGTGCCACACTCTCCCTTCCCACTGCCTTGCCACGGGAGACGGGTAACCCACAGGAGAAGCTCAGCACCTGAAAAAGGGCTGCAGGATTACAGCTCACCCAAGGCAAGGTCATGGGGACGTCCCTCTTCATTTCACCCTGAGCTGCAGTCCACTCGTGTCTCAGACCAGCAAGACCATGGCCATGGTCCAGTGAAGTACAAGGGCATGGCTTCACTGATGTTGCTCAAGTGCTTCAAGGAAACTGTATGATAAGAGTTTTGTAAGTCCGGGTAAGAATGCCACCCTCAGCCTTTGCTCTCCCCTTCCAGGTATAATGCAGACAATGCTAACGTTGCCCTGACTAGAGCACAACAGGAAAACCCACAGGGTTTCCTTGTCTTTTTACTAAGACCAGCAACTTGTTAAAAGGTCACTGAAAGATCCCAAGGGAAACCTCTGGAAGGCATACGAGATGCCCAAGAGTGATATTTCAGCCCTGATGCTCTTCTTTTCCCAAGTGAGGAGCCAGACACTCTTCTGGAAATCCGTACCGTTGCAGAAAGAAACCCTCACTACTGCTATACAGTAGTATAGCGTCTGCAGGAGACACCACAGGCACCTGTCCTGCCTGGACACTTTCGGACACGATGTCCCGTTGCTGAATTTTCACAGAGTGAGGTCAACATTTTCAGAAGTAAAGCTGTGTATTAGATCCCCAGAGTGTGATTTTCAGAAGAAGTCAGCACGGATGCTCCTGGTGCAGGCGCTGGATGACACCATGATACCAACAGGGAGAGAGTTAGCTCAGTCTTAAGATAGCATAAAATCCCACCCAGTAAGCCTTGCTTAGACTCTCAAATATATGCCTTTGCTTTTGACATGTAGAACAACTGGCAGCCCCTGGTGGACAACACACAAAGGTCAAGGCAGCTCAAGGGATACCCTAAACCTGAGAAAGCTCTGATGACTGTTTAACCTAATTTGAGAATAACTAGAACAACAAGTATCCTAATAAAGCTTGCAGCTGCTGAAGTGCTTTGACCAAATTAAGCCTCAGAAAAGAACAGCAGGCTTTGGAGTGCTGAGCCACAGAAGCCATACTATACCTATGAAATACATATGCACGTCTACAGGCATCACTTAAACACGTTCACCAAGTAATGTAAGCCTTGGATTGTACCTCACACAAAGAGCGGTGATTTTAAAGTTTTCAAACTGCCAAAAAAACTCTTCTTTTAGCCCAGTTATAATCCCAGCCTCGACTAAGAGGACATAGTTGTCATGAATATGTACAAACTCAAAAAACCCCACACAACCCACCCCTGTTCTCATCCCACAGTCTTTCAGAACTTGACAGCACCGAGCATGAGGTTTTCGTAAGCGTGTAAGTGATTTCAGACTCGTATCACTGACAGTGTTTGCCCTGTGCAGTGACACAGACCGCCTATCATCAACCTCCCCTCTCCCACCAAGAGGTTTAGTGGAGTCAGAGGATTTTGCCTCGAACAAGTCTCCAGAGCAGCCTGGCTAGCTGTTCTGTGGTTACACCAGGCTATTAACTTGGCCCAAGGCAAAGCTGAAACCTCTCCTCCTTAGACAAAAGGTATCTCGTGCTGGTCTCATTTAGGTGACCTACTGTGCAGAACTACTGCTATAGAGTGACTACTAATTACAGTGGTTTATGTCAGGGAAAGCTCCTGCCCTTGTAGTCCGTAGCACTTCCAAACCTTGCATTCCTTGCATTGCTAAATTATGTACTTTTTCTCAGTTCAAACAAACCTCTGGCCTATACCCCAGCTGATTCCTGGCACAGATTTAACAGCAGATGCCGCGGGAGGTCCCTCATTGTTTAAACATTTGTAATTTTTACAGAGTAGTTAATTGTTTAAAGGGGAGGACAGACAATGCTTTGGCCTGGCCTAAATATACTCCTTCTGACCATGGGAGCAAAGCTGGGTCAATGGTTTGGCCTTTGGGAAAGCTGTTCCTTGCATTTGCCAAGGGAAATAATCTAATAAATCATAAAAATACAGCCTCAATGCCACTAACAAAATGGACAAGCAAGTTACCATCTCTCAGGCAGGGCTGAGTTTGCCTCCTTTCACTGTTCAACTGGATGTTGCCAACAGGAGAGCAGATACTCCCACATGGCATCTGGACACATCTCCCTGGACCTGTCCTCCATGCTCCTATTTAAACCAGCCTCCTAACAAGAGGCTTGTGGCACCACTGGATGAGTGTGCTGCTGTCACAGGGGAGAAAAGCATCAAGTGGGCAGGGACAGTTCCGTGAACAGCACAGTGTAGGTGGGAGAAGCCAGCATTTCTAATTAACCCTGGCACTGATGGCACTGCTCAAGCACATACTCCCCAGCAGGTGACCAGCTGCGGAGAGTAGCACTGACTTCCTGTCTTCCCACAGTATCACTGTCCTGTGCAGTGGTGCTGAGCTTAAGTGATCTAATTTCTCTTGAGGCTAACAAAGCCTCTTGCTGGAGCAAATGTTCATGTCCTGAACAGTGAAGCTCTAGGCTAAGCAGCTCACTATATGACACCCATGCTGCTGGGAGAGCTCTGGGAGAGAGGAGAGGCCAGGCATGCTGCTTCTGTATACACTAAAAATATCTGCTAAAAATCACAAGCTGGAGATCTGCTCTTTCAAATAAATTTCTGAGGCAGCTTTTTTGGCTCACCCCTCTAGGCAGCCTATACATTTTGCTGGGAACACACACTGGGGAGCTCTGGTTGTGCTCTGGGGAGAGAAGCAGACATCCTAACTGCCCTCTTACAGCAGCTGTGATGTCCTGGAGCCTGGGAAGAGCAATACTGGGAAAAGTTTAAACAAGCATCCAGCTTTAAGATTTCTTGAGAAAAGGTGTGTATACTGCCTTGCCTCTGCAAAAGCCACCAGTGTTGCCAACAACCTGGATATCTTCCCTCTGCACCTCAGGGACACTGGTTGAAAATGGCTTTTTTAGGTTTGTTTGTTTGTTTTTTAACACAGCTCCCAAAAGGCTGCAAAATGTATGGCCTGACTTGGAAAGTACCCAGTTCCTTGCTAAACAGTGTTTCAAAGTTTCCCCACACCATAGGTTGTGTCTGCCACCGAGACTTTTGGAAAGGAGACTAGGAATGTCAAAAGTGCCTGGTCTGAGTGTGGGAGGGAGGGCCTTGCGTCCCTGCAGCCTAGTGCTAGAGGATTACGGCAGTCTGAAACTCTGCCTCACACCTCCCAGATCTACCTATGGCTGGAACACAGGTTAACAAAGAGCATAAGGAAAAAACTGTTCACGGAGTTATCCATTCAACTCGGCACTGCTTCAGAGCAGGTTTTCTCAAGGCAAGACAGGACAGTCAAATTTTCTGGATTTCTGCAAGTACGTAAGGAAAGAGACCTGTTATACAGAAGCAGCTGAGGTGCTAAGATGACAGACAGAAGCAGCTTGACAGAAAAGGAGGAGAAACTGTCAGACTAACTGTGATAAGGCCAAACCTGATGTAGGGATGGAGAGCGCAGAGACAGTAAGCGGTGTGCTGTCTGCAGAGAAAAGCCTTCCTCACTTTCAAGAAGAACACTGCCATGCAGTGCCTCCAAAAGCCAGCGATAACCCTGCAACCTTTGACTTTCTCCATTGTTACAATCACCTCCTCACTGAAGGGGCTACTCTAATCAGTCAAGAACCTCACACCCTCGCTGGAAGAAGGCAAAAACACTGGCTGTTTCAAACCAGAAGAACAACCAGCCTTGTTACCCAAAGGCACTAGAGCTGTGAAAAGTCACCAAACAACTCCAGTCTCTGGAGGTCTGTTAGTCCACACTCCTGCTCAAAGCAGGTGTGTGCTGAGCACCGCTCTCCAGGAGAGCCCCCAGACATGGACAGACCACATCCTGGGAGCAGGCAGGATCAGAGGGAAAGCACTTAAGGGATGAGCTGTTACAAGCCCTTAGGAAAGCTTCTGGTAACCATTCACAAGTGGCTAGCTACAGATGAAAAACTGAGTCGGTGTCACAGCTGAACAGCATTCCCCCACAGCTCTGCTGCATTAATCACTCTGCTGGCTGACTTATCTCAACATCAATTAAAGACACAACATAAATACTGGATTTAAAAGCTGTAGTCATGTTCACTGGTCCATGCGTGATTTATCTGCAAGATGTACACAAACACACAGCCAGCCCAGACAGTCTCTTTTGCAGCCACTGCTGAATGCAAACCATCTCAGCCAGGCCCCTGCATCCTGCTGACTCGGAGAGCAGACCACGGTTTTGGCTTTCAGAGAGTATCTCACCTGCTTTGCTTGTTCACTGGGGAGAGGGAAAGGCGATTTTATCCTTCTGCCTCACCCCTCTGCTCTCAGATGCGGACCCAGTGAGGTCTTCTCCTGCCCTTCCTCCCTCAGACGGGGATAGGAGATGGTCCAACCCCTGGAGGGTGAGAAAACCAGCAATGCTTCAGAGCAGAATAAGCTCCTCCAGGACCTCTGCCTGCATCTTGAGAGGCGGTATGACAGGCGCCACTGGCCCCATCCCGCTCCCCTCCTCTCAGCATGCAGGCAGAGGCTTTGCCTGCATGACGGCTGCAAGCTGCAGCGGGAAGGACTGGGAAGGATGGCCCCCCCTGCACCACTGACGCAGAGGCTGGCTCGCACGCCCGCCCGTGGGGGTCTGCCAGTAACCCCTGCTCATGCTGAGCACCCCTGGAAAGCTGCAGGCTCTTCTGCTGATACCGAGTTCAGGCACACGGCGGTCCCAGAGGAGGGCTGAAAACCAGCAGAGTACCCTTACATATCACAACAGGAGCTTCGGAGTCACTGAGGTCAAGCACTGGTCTCTGCTAAAGGGAAACATTTCAGCAAAGAAAGGCAGTACCGAGTACCTTGCAAAGCTATTTGGTCAGATTCTCAGTGGTGCCACTCAGGAATATGCACCACTGAGACCTCCTGAGAACCTGCCCTTTACAACAGCACTGTGGGGGGAAAGCAAATTAC
This sequence comes from Merops nubicus, assembly GCF_000691845.1. Lineage (NCBI taxonomy): Eukaryota > Metazoa > Chordata > Aves > Coraciiformes > Meropidae > Merops > Merops nubicus. The sequence continues at coordinate 19,522 of NW_008596896.1, read as the reverse complement.
AGTTCTCCTTAGTAGATTATCCTATTCCCAAGCAATCCAGGAGCCTTAGGCAATCACAACAGGATCATCTTTTTCTCTCAGCCTCCAAAATACACATTTTCATACGGGTGCCTTGGATACCTAGAATTTGCAAAGCAGCAGAGCGAAGTGGCATTAATTAAAACTTAAGCAGAACCTGACAAATTCTCAGTAAACTAATCTCCATGCCTCAGCAGTCTCACCAAGAGTGCTTCAGGCTCCAATGTTTAATGACTAAAAGCACAGTGAAAAACTGCATTTGCTAAGCCCAGAAGAGACATAAAAAATATACCCTAATCTGTTTACAAGTATATGCAGAAATAGGGAATAAATAACGAAAAAAAAAAAAATCACTTTTTTACAGTTCACTTTTTGACTTTTCCTATTTCTTCAAATCATCTCCTCTGCAATGATTTTGAAGAGGAATTATCCAGTTTCTGTATCGAAGTTGGGAAACGCATTTTACAGGAATAATTTCTTTTTGAGCTCTGCAATTTAGCCGCAGTATACAGCAACCAGAATATTTTAAAAGCCCGGGAAAAAAAAGTTAAATGTCACCTCTTTGCCTTTTAGAGAGAGCTCTGCACTCCATAATCACAAGCGGTTTGCTGGGCATGTTCCAGCCCATCTTCAAAAAGCTCATCTAGACAACGTAACCCCAACAGCCAAGCAGGGCCCATCTATAAATCTGCACATTTTTTTTTGTTTCTGCTGTACACTCCCTAACTCTGTTATCTAAGACACGACAAGGTTTCTTCTCAAACGTGCAGTCTGCATCCCCCGAATGAATTTCTTCTTCTTCTGTGTGTTGGTTTTAAACCACCCAAGCATGATGAACAGCTGCAGGAATCTCCTGGCTTTGTTTCCCTCCATGAACTATTGTCTGCCACACTCGATTAACTCAAACAATCCCTGCCCATGAGCACTGTCGTGCACCTGTCTACACTGAGTCTCCTAACACAGCAGGCTGCCCCACATCACTTTGGCTCCAGCAGCAGAAGGCAGATCTCTTCTTCAGGAAGAGGACTGAACACTTGCCCCACATCTACCCCACTGTGGTAAGTATAGACAAGTTCTAAAGCCCTAGAGCTTAGGAAGTGCTGACCACTTCTATTCAGGACTGTGCAGGTTTTAGCCATGTTGCCAGGGTCAGGGGCCAACCTCCTGACTTCTAGCGCAGAGCAGCCACTCTCAGTGGCAGATGCCAGATCCATGTGTCCCCACATCACGTGTGGAAACAGTTCCACCTGGTTTTGCTGTTGGGCTGCGACTGAAGGGATTGATTTTCTCCAACACCCCATGGCATCTGAGAACACAACGTCTTCACTACAGCCAACAGTTGAGCACAACACAGGGAAAGCTGTTGTACAGTGGTCCTCGGAGGGGGGAGGCAGGTCACGCGTTGCCTGTTAAGGTCCTTCTCTCTTTGATCACTCCCTGTCCTACCCACTGAACTAACAGTTCATTAATCCAGATTAACTGACTTGGGCCCTTCAGGAAATCTGTCAGAGCACAAATCCACTCAGGTGGTCATTTTTTTGATGCGTGGCCCTTTGACTACTTAGGCTGGAAACACCAGTGCATTTCTAAACAGTCCTTGCATTCACCTTGCTGTTTCTTCATGCATTAAGAATTACATCCATCAGGAAGGCTTTCCTGTGCCAGGGACAACAAAAAACAACAGCAACAAATGACTTTCAGCTGGCCCTCAACATTACCTCCCAAGGTGCTCTGTGGGAAAGGCCAGTTTAGCTGTAGAACTCCCCATAGAGGAAGGGTGAGGCAAAATAGGAGAGACCTGTCCAAGCTCGCCCAGTAGGCTAGTATCACACCTGAGATTAAAACTCAGGGTGTTAAATAATGGATTAGCCAGTGCTCTCTGCAAAGCCATGATGCCACCCAGATGAGAAAGGCTGGGAAGCAGGAAAAGGATTTCTACATCACCTTTCTACTCTATGTGCCTGAAGACTGTTAGACACTACCAAGGGTCTGTGGCACAAACAGTGGGCTTTCAGGTATGGAAAGCTCTACCCATGGTGGTCTCTCCCTGTCCTGTGCTCCCCTCTGAAAGCCTGGTGCAGGGTATGCAGGAGCTGCAAGGCAGGCCAGCTCCCTGCAGGTAGAGGGTAGGACCCGCCAAAGCTGAGGCTGCCTTATGCTGGCCTCCAGGTGTGGAGTAGCCAGGATGGCATAAAACCTGGCCTGCAGCAAGGACTTATCTGTCCCCTTCTCTGGTCTGCACCAGCCCCTTCCATTCATGCGTGAGCTCAAGCAGGAAAATGGAGAATCCTTTCCTGAAGGGAAAAGGCAAAGTGCTTTGTCACTAGCAGAGAAATTGCAAACACCTATCTGTGCATACCAACAAAGAAATTCCTGGAAAGGGGAGCATCAGGGCACAATATATCATAAGGCTCTATACAGCAGCTAAGTGAGAGCATATAGTCAAAAACTACACGGCGGCCCTTTGTCTTTAAGATACAATGCTAATAGCTGACATCTACAGCAACCTCCTCTGCAAATAAACACAAAGCCCGGGGAGTACTTCTGGCTGGGTATTCTCTAAGGTCCTTGACCGCAGAGACCGCATGGGTTTGGATATCCCCCAGCCTGCTAACTCGGGAGGACTCTTTGCTTGGAAGGAAGCAAACAGATTATTCCAGTGCTGTGATCCCATCATTGCCAGAGGTTTCCAGGTTTCATTCCTTCACGTTCGTGGGTCCAGGATCAATGCAATAACGTAAGCAACACCGACTATTTGCTGTAGCACCCACTCCCAAGTACCAGTACCAACATGCTCTGCAATGTCGGGAAACGAGTGTTCCAGCACCCAAGGCTCCAGCCAACCTTCTGGAGCTGCCCGTTCACACAGCTCTTCTCACAGCTACAGTTTGCGTTCACAGCACTGCAGCCTTTGTCCAGTTATTTTTCCCACCCACCACGTAAATAAAGTGACAAGTGACTCGAGAGGTGAAAGCCACGTGCCGATGGGAGGAGATAAATGGGGAAGAGACAGAATACACGTCACAGCGCTCCACCCCTCCCCCAGCTCCTTTAGAAACAGAACAATACAAAAGAAGTCCCGATGCTTCAATTGCTAAATGATAAATTAACAAAGCAAAGCAAAGCAGGAGCAAAGACATCTCCCACAATCTGCACAGGAACAGCAAAATATACAATAGAAAATGTCACTAACACCCCATTCAGGCAGATGCACTTATTTTTTTGTGAATGACAGGTTATTAAATGAAAAAATTTTGACCACCGGTACTTCACTGCATGGCTGTTCCCCTAGTTGTCATCTCCACCCTAAGTGACCTTCTGCTTAATGCTGGGTGTTTCCGGCCTGTAGTCCTTCCTCTCAGAGACATTGCGCTTCACCTTGGCACTAACTGGAGACTCCTGATTCAATGAGGGACTTGAATGGGATTTCTTCAGTCCTGGTGCATCGTTCTCTCCTCCGCTCAGCAGATCCTTCACCCCTTCTTTCAGGAGGCCAATGTAAATCTCATAGCGATTTTTCTGGGAAATGAAAAGAAAGGCCCAAATGAGTTTGGAAGAAATTCTGCAGAAGCACTCGAGAGACCCTCTAGGTTACTTACGGGTTTCTGCTGGCCTTGAAAGCCAGAAGCCTAATATGGATGCAAACAGTGGTGCCTGATATGGCCATGAACAATGGTGGCTAATGTGAACTACACTGTACAAATAGGATTTCAGGCAGGCTGAGCCCGAGGTGCTGTGCAATTAGAGGCACTCGTTTCTACAGCACACAAATCTCAGTGGTCTGCTGAATGGTGGCTCCCAGATAGCTGGAGCACATGGTGGTTTCTGAGTAACAACACCAAGTGAGAGCTTGCTGATCTTAGTCACGATGAGTTATATTCTCTGCTCGCCCATACTGAGATGTTGTGTGCCCCAGGCAGGCACGGAGATAAGGTGCAGTGAACTAAGGGATAACAAAAATCCTGCTCTGGTTGGTTACAGCTCTCCCCTGCAACCCTCCAGTCCCATCAGCAGGTCCTGCCCACTTTCCTTGCTTCAGCACAGGGGTAAAAAGTGAAGCAGGGTCCTGCTAAGCGCAGACTGTACCAGCTTGGCTACCACCAAGCCTGGAAGAGGATGCTCTGCAAGGCCAGACCTTACAAAAAGGAGCAGAGGAGAGCTGTAACAGCAGCATGGCATGTTCCCACAGAAAGGGCCACTCAGTGGTGAATGATGATGACTGCTTGCTGTTCAGACACTTGTATTTTTCAAAGTGAAAAATACCACTGGGGCCCATGCTCATTTGCCCTGTTCCCTGGCTGGAGCAGAGCTTTCCCTCTCCAATGGGAATATTTCTCTCTGTGTGCCACAATAGCATCTCTCTGCACACAACATCTCAGTACCCTCAACCAAATGAGGGTACATTAACAGAAGATCCCTGCAGAGTCTCAAAAACAGAGCAACTCATCTCCCAGGATCTGTTTAATAACTTGCCCCTGACATACCCACTAAAGAGGTGGTGCAGGCATTGTAATTAATCTGACCTGAGCTGGCTGGGGGCCAGGGAAGGAGGATGTAAACATCTGTAGTGATTGCTAATCTATATTTCAAAGTGGCAAAACAGCTGCCAAAGTATTATGTTCCTGACAGAGGAAAAAGTGTTTAAGAAAAAATCTTCCTAGTTATAAGAGAATAACAAAGTTCTGGTAATAACACTTATTTGAGGGCAGGAAGTCAAAAAGCTTGGTAACTGCTTTGAAATGTGGCACGGAAATCCAGGGCCAGTTTCTTCCCTGCATGTCTGCCAATGGCCATTTTGCCCCAGACTTTGTGGGCCCATGACTTCTATCACAATTAAGCAATGCAGTTGGAAGTTTCCGTTTTGATTTTAACTGCAGCACACATGGTGTTGCAGAGCTCTGATGTTTGAAACTATGTATTAAAGCTGGTGGAAATTTTTCCTTTAAAGAAATTAATCCAGAAAACATTGTCAAGAAAGTAAAAAAAACCCAGAGAAATTAAAACCATTCAAAAGCTTCTGCAACTTAGTATCTGACAACTGAACGCACAGAATAAAGAGGAGATGAGGTAACCACCAATCAAATGTCTGTCTTTACCTCTCACCTGACAGCACTCAAAAGATCTCGCAAACCATAAATTTGCTGCAATGAGCAACCAACCATCAGTGGGAGCAGTACTTCCTTAGACAGCAAGTAATGTTCCTTTCTTGGTGTCTACAAGCAAAGACAGCAGGAAGAAGAAACACTCCCAGCTGCATCCCTGAAGAAGGACCAGGCGTCTCCTGATTCACCTCCCTTCAGAAGGGAACACCACCTCACTTGCCTTTTGTCAGGAACAAGAATGAAGATAATGTTGGTGGATTAACAAGAAGAAATTACAAGGGCCTATAAAAATGGAATCTGGCTTCTTCCTTCCTAATGGGACTACTCTGCTTCCTTGGGACTTGCAGAGCCTTTTGGTGTACTTCTGGAGATGTATTTTCATGGCCCTTTGTACAAGGACGCAAGGTCTGGTCTGCAGTCTCAACCTGAAAGAGCTATTTACAAAATACTGCCTCATCTCCCACTTCCCCTTTTGCTTTGGCTCCATGCAGCAAGGTTTGTCACCAGCTCCTGCCTGACTTTGACAGGATTTGGTTCTGAAGGGAAGGTGAAGAAGCCCCAAAACCAGGGGAATTTTCCACTCAGGAGTTTCATATAGCTCACTTTTTCCTTTTTTTTTTTTTTTTTTTTCAAACTGGCTGTTCCTAGTTCAACATCTCCTGCACAAAATCTCCTGCCAAGTGTGAAGGTAACACCGAATTGCACAGCAGCACCTTATATCTCTTGTACACAGCTGAAGCTGGTGCCATCACTTGCCTGGCTAGACAGACATTCCTGCAGTGCTGATCACATTTCTGAACTGCACAGCTAAATTGCTGCTCAAGGCTCTCACTAGGGAAGAAGATGTCTTCTGTTTCCTGGGCTGTACCGGTTCTGCTTTGTGCTGAGGTACCTGAGAAGTACTTCTCTAAAGATTACTCTAAAGATCATCATGATAAAATTGACAGAAAATAGAAAAAAAAACACAACAATCTTCTCCTCCATCAATCTTTCTAAAATTATCTAATGCTCCAGCCTACATTTCATACTAACTCATCATGCTTCTAGAGCTGATAGAAAATAAACTTGTGTCAAGGACACAAAGACAAGAAACTCTGCTCTTCCAAGATGCAAAAGCTGCAAAGTGAAAGCCTTTGGCATGCTTTGTACACTCAAGTGCTGAATTCAAAATGGATACTGTGCCATTGATCATGACCCTTTAATCTCAATTGTGCAGCCAGTTTCCAAATCACCTTACTTCCTAGTTCACTCCTTGTCAGCTTGTCTATGATGATGTTAAAGGAGACAACGTAAAATTCCTTGTTGAAGTCAAAACCAACACCCACTGCTCTCCCCTCCTCCACCACACCAGACACCTCACTGTAAAATGCTATCACACTGGTCAGGCACGATTTCCCCTTCATAAAGCCATGCCGATTACTCACAATTATATTCTTTCTTTTCCACGTTTGGAAATGATTTCCAGGAGAATTTGCTTCATGCCATTCCTATGGGTGAGAAGCAGTGGACCAGTCTGTAGTGTTCTGGACCTTCCTCCTTGCCTTTCTTGAAAACAGGAATGACATTTGCTTTCCTCCAGTCCTCATGGACTTCCCCTAATCACCATGACATTTCAAAGGTAATCCAAGAGTGTTCAAGGACATCAACCAGCTCCCTCAGCACTCACGGGTGTATCCCATCAGATCCCATGAACTTGAATATGTCCACTTTAAATGTTCCCTGATTTTATCATCCTTTACCAAGGGTTAAGTCTTCTTTGCTCCAGGTTTTCCCACTGGGGTCATGTATTTGTGACTGCTGAAGGCTGGTGTTACCAGTAGAGATCGAGGCACAGAAGACATTGAGTACCCTGGCCTTTCCCTGCAGGTCCCCTGTCCCATTTAGGACCCCAGCTAGGGCCCATGTTTTTCCCTAGGTCTCCTGCTGCTAACATAGCTGTAGAAACCTTTCTTCTTGTGCACCACATCTTTTGCCATATGCAACTTAACATGGGCTTTGGCTTTCCTAAATGCAACCCCTACAGGTCTGGACAGTATCTCTGTTCCTCCTGTGTCACCTGCCACTGCTTCCATGTCCTGCACACTTCCTTTTTATGGTAGAGTTTTGACAAAGGCTACTGGTTCATCCATGAAGGCCTTCAGATATCTTTGCTTGGTTTCTTGCTTGTCAGGGTTGAACCACTCCTGAGCTTAAAGGAGGTGATCCTTCGAAAGTCATCAGTTCTTCCAAAGCCCTCTTCCCCCAAGGCCATATCTAATGGGATTCTTCCAAGTCACTCCCTGAACAGACTGAAGTCAGCTCTCCTGAAGTCCAGGGTTGTGATCCTACTTTTTATTTTGACCCCTCCTTTCAGGATCACAAAGTCCAATATCTCATGGTCACTGGTGCCATGTTTGCCCCAACCTTCATATCCCCAGCCAGTTCTTCCTAGTTTATAAGAGAGTGGTCCAGCAAAGTGCCTCTCCTTGTCTATTTCTTGGTCAACTGTGTTAGGAAGTTGTTGTAAATGTATGTCAGAAATGTCTTGGACCTATTGCGCCCTGCTGTGTTGTCTCTCCAGCAGATACAGGGGTGGATGAAGCTCCCCATAAGGCCTGCAAACACAGGTTCCTTCTGTTTTTTGGAATAAGGCCTAGCAGAAAACCACCACAATGACACCCATCCTGGTGTGCCCCACCAACCCTGATCCACAAGCTCTCAACTGACTCATCACCCTTCTTTAGGCAGAGTTTCATGTGTGACCACTACTCACTTAGATAAAAGGTGACTCCCCCTCCTTGCCATCCTTGTCTGTCCTTTCAAAAACGCCTGTACCCATTCATGACAGCACTCCAGTCATGGGACCTATCCCATCACCTTCTTCAGCCCTGTTTTATTGAATATGTTGTCTCCTCTGTTCATATTGTTGTGTACCCTTTGCTTGCCAACCCTGTCCACCACTTCCTCACTTGTTGGTCAGGTATGTGAAACATGGAAGAACAAACTGGCCATTCCCTATACAAAACAGTATCAAAACATCTATGCAAAACACGCCAAGATCACCATACACAACACAGCCCAAGATCTACAGCAAAGTCAAAACTAAGAAAGCTCTTACAACCTTCTGCAAAAGCAAAAATACACAATTAGTCAAGCCCCAGCTTAAGAAGAGCTCTTCCAAAAGAAACTCATGTAACACACGGCAGGAAGCTTACTTCAGTTCTGGAGGCCTGTGTTGCCTCCAGCATCTCCTCTGGTGGTATCTCTGACTTCCATCTTACCTGCTCTTTTCCTTCAGACTATGGATTTTTCATGCCAGGCAGTGCCTATCTAGAGTAAGATCCTTTCAGATCTTACTAACTTACAGTTCTGGGGGAAAAAGCTCAAAGATACAGCCATGAGAAATATCAGGCTTCTGCTGGGTTTCCAACCCCCTCCCACAAAGCCCTGCTATGTGGCAGAGACCATACTGGATAAAAGCTACTGTCTGTTATTCAGAACAATCTCCTAATGCAGCTGCCAAGTAGCATCACTCAATCCTGCGATCTTTAATTCCACCCTTTTTCTACCTGTCCTGACATCCAGCTCACTGGTACACAACACCAATGTCTCCAAAGAGGCATGTGTAAGACTTTAGATGAGCAGTTCCTTCAGAACATACCAGTGGAAGACAATTATCATGATCTGCATTACAGTAGAATGCAGTCATTGCATGAAGACTGGGGTTCCAACACACAGCCTTAGAATACAAGACAGTACTTGCTTGAAGACCTTAGCATCTCTTGAAGTAGATATACCAGGAAAGGACAGAGGGTCACATTTTTATCTTCCAGTTTACAGGTGAGGAGCTGAATTCATGGCTAAGTTCAGAAGAAGTTCTTATCAGAAAAAGGAGCCACATCCCAGCTTCTGGGTTGCTGTGACATATCTGTCTAACAAGAATAAGACCAGATGCGCCAGCCACACCCAAAACATACAAGTGTTTCCCATATGTACCTCAAATTCCAGATAGTGGTCCTTCAGTTTGTAATCGTCTACTTCCTTGCCTTTGAGCTTCTTGTCAGGAGGATAGGAACGATGCTCGGCAAGCTCAGTGGAGACCTGCTTCAGCTTAGCTTCATGGGACTTCAGCTGTTCATCCTTCAAAAACACATTAGGCACTTAAGTGACAGAATCTAAAATATCTGATAAGCAAAGGGAAATAGAGAGATCCCTGAACAATAATATCAAATAGTTTATTTTCTTTCTCTCTTTCTCCTTTCCTTTAACCAATTTTAATTAGACTGATAAGGTCTGTATCCCAGAGCTCTGTCCCCAACAGCTCTCTCAAAGGCATCCAAATAAAGTGGCCAAGTTCACAGAAAAAGTCAGCACCTAGCAGATGCCACTGGGAAGGACAGTAAACTTGTCATCCCTTGCCTTGCTGAGAGCAATGGAAGCAGCTTGCTGCAGAGCATTACTGACAACATGACATTTCTACTCTAATACAGTTTTGGCAAATTAATTAAGGCTGTTCTGTATGCAGTCAGACCAAGGGCAGAATGAGACAGGCAAAGAACCTGCTTCAAAGAACCAGTCTTTGCTATGTGAAGGTAGTTCCTCCCAGCGTAGAAAGGACATGGTGTCAGGGCCCTTCCTTCCACTTCTGCCCTAACAAAAGTACTCTGCCTGTGGCTTCCATTTAGTCAGAACAATACAATGCATTCAGAAGAGGAAGGGCTGTCCAATCCCCAAAAGGTATCTCATTGTGCTAAGCTGCTACCAGCTTTTACTCCACTATGCAGTGGGAGAAGCTGAGAAGGTGCTACTCCCCCTTTCTAGGCAGCTTCCTTTATCACAATCCCAGGCCCACTCACTTCCTCCAGTCCATCTGTCACCTAACCTTCCCTCAGCTCAGAAGGTTTTCAGCTCCTGCAGCATGGCCTTCTGGCCATTTCTAGGCCAGAAATTATGCCCGAATTAACGAGGTCCAAAATACCGACATGATCACGCAGGTCTCGGTGACCTAGCCTGAGTCACAGCAGCAGGCAGAACCCAGCTCAGCTCCCACCTATGCAGTCAGCCTCAGAGGAGGGGATAGCTGCCAGTAACGGTCCCCTCATGGACTGGCTGCACTAAACCACTCGTGCAGCTCCAAGCCTAGCTCAGAGACGCCTGCACTGCGCTGTGACTCACACCAGGGACTGAGCCTCTCAGCTCACTGAGCTGCAGCTGCAGGAAAGGGGAAACTTCTACAGAAGACGATAGATGAGCCCCAACTCATCTTGTGTTTCCACTCTCCTGCAAGAGAACTGGAGAAAGAAACGTGGGATAATTTGCCTCCGCCTCTACATGGTAAGGCTCAAACCACTCGCTATTGGCTGCCAAAAATTCTTGTTGCTGTTAGTAACTACCCTGGATCTGCGTGGCTCTCTCTGCTAGCGCCCAATCACTCCTTCCATTGTGCTGAATGCCTGTTCCCAGTGACATCCTGTTGCAGTGAGTTCTACAGCATGATGACAGGAGGTCTTTGAGCAGCTATTAATTTGACACTTGTAATTGCCAAGTCAGCAGCCCTTTGGAACTTTTGTGTGTGCATTCACATTCTCAGGAAAAAGAAAAAAAAAAAATTAAACAAACAACAAAACTTAGTAGATATTTTCCATACTGCTTGTTCATTTATATAGAGCTTTGTCACATCCCTCCTTGGCTGGATTAACCAAGATCAGACACTGATCTGCTTTTGAAAGCAAGTTTGGTACACTGATCTTGCAGAGCCTGTCATGTCCAGCCTCTCTCCCTCACTCATGTCAGGCAGGTTCTCACTGCAGCTCAACTTCTGCCTGACCAAGAACAGCACCTTTGAAGAAGTACTGTCCATCATGATTCAGCCCACAAAATCCTGAACAGCAACCACAGGGATTTGACAATTCTTGGTTTTTTGTCTGCCAAACAAGAAGCAGCCTGCTGGCAGCTTTTCCACACTGACAGATATAAGTAGACATGTTTCTGCTTGCCTTTGAATTTATCTGCTTTGAACACTTAACATTCTTCTGCCTTCAGCTAAAACAGCTTATCTTATTCCACGTTTCATGTCTCCTCTTTCCTGAGACACAAACCACAGGGCTGTGTTCTATTTTTTCTCTTTCCAGATTAAACAGAAATAATGAGACTAGGAAACAACACGCTAAATGGAACAATCACACAGAACAAAGATGAGTAAAAAAGCTTTTTTTGATGATTTGGGGTAAATTATTGGGAACCCCCACGCAGTATTTTAAAAGAACGTATACATGAGCAAAAGGTAAAGCCACAAGGATGAGACAAGTTAGTATTATTCTCTACAAGACATGTTTTAAACTTTAACCCAGAACAGAAGATGGAAAGTCGGTCACCACATTGTAGAAAGAAAGGCAACTGCCAAGGATAGCGAAAAAGCAGGGGCGATATGAAAAACCTCATCCCCTCAGAGAAATGCAGATTATGAGACAGCGGTTTCTAAGGAGTGTTGCTAAGCTATGAAGATGGCAAAAAAATGCATTTAACAAGCAATACAGCATGGGCAGATGACTTTAAAAGCTACAGGAGGCTACTCATAAAGTATACACTTAGGATTGGGATCTATCGTCTCTGCCACTCTGTCAACCTGATCAACACAGTCTGTATCAAGTTCCTACCAGTGCAGGAGGAATGGGAGGCATGCACCAGAGCTATGGGTGCAAGCATCAGACACAATCAGTCTCAAACAAGCCGAAGTAGGTGTTTTTTCGTGCAGGAAGTAGTAGAGCTGTGAAACTCCCTGCCACAGGATGCTATGGAAAAAGATTACGTGATCACAAGGGGACACCAAAGACATTAATGTAAGAGACAGTTTATAAATATACTTTAAACAGGAAATCCCACAGCTCATAAGGGTTGAGCCTGGAAAAGTACTGTGGGAGAAATGTAATTGATGCTTGCCTGATGCATCAGCTTGCAACTTTCACCACCCCAACAGGCCAAAAAACAGGAGCACGTCCATTTCTTTGGAAATGACTGGCAACAAACACTCAAAAAGCCCACCAGTCAGACATTTATTTCAAATGCCCTCTGCAGAGCCATAACCACAGGATGAAAATTCTATATCTCGTACTAGGAACACTGGAGATTGTTTCTTTTCTTAAAAAATATAAAGCAATCATATTTGGGTCTACTCCTTCTTTACCTCCACTTCAAATCTTGCATCAAGGAACAAGCAGAGAATTACTGTGCAAATCTCCTTCTCCTAGGAATGCTAGTGACAACTGCCACAAAACAATGCCAAAGACCATCTGTCCAGTTTCCAGACAGCCAGAGAAACTGCCATCACCTACCCTCTACATAAAAAGAGCTCACCTGAGATAGCTTCGTTGTGGTGGCTGGCAGGAGTGGGCGACTGAACTTCTTCTGAGAGCCAATTGCTGCTGGAAATGGCGGTGCAGAGAAGACAGCAGCCACACAGTTAATCTTGTTGATCCAGGTCTGCATTTCTTCTTGGCTCCTGGGGAAGAAATACATAATAAGAATCTCAGTCTCCTGTACCTCTTTCCCACCCCTCCAATGGGATTTTAACAGCGAGAATAACCAGAAGTGGACAAGTCTTTAGAGTCTGCACAGTCTTGTGGTTTATCTTTGCAAGCACATGGCGTCAGGTATCTCAGTCACAGCCTGGCTTGTGATTACGTCCATAATTCACCCTAGCATGCATCTTTTCCTAATCCAATCCAAATGACACAGGTCAGAGAGGCAACTGATGTCCTGATTCAGACATACGTCCTAAGGTCTTAGCTGTGCTGGACAGCACAGATCTCTAGAAGGCTTCACATGGATCTCAACAGAAAGGGGCTCACGCACAAGACCGATGCACAGGCTTTTAGTGTCAGAAGCATAAGGCAAGTCATCTGTTCAGTCTGGCTATCACAGTCTGAAGCATTTAATATAATTATTCTTGTAACAAGTAGTAACTTTGTTTCTGATCAAAGCGTACCTTCTAGAAAGACATCCGGTTAGGACCTCATGACATCAGAAGACAGACAACCTGAGACTGCCTTTGGTCATTTGTTTCAATGATTAATCACTCTGCTAAAAGTTTGTACCTCCTTTCCAAATTGAATTTCCTGTGGCTTCAGCTTCCAGCTGCTGCATCTTGTTATGCCTTTCTCAGCTAGATTAAAAAGCCTCTTAAAACATTCTGTTTCTTTCTCATGAACTACTTGTGCGCTCTAATCAAATCACTACTTAATCTTATTTCTGATCAAATAAATAGATTGAACCTCTTAAGCCTCTGCTTTAACCTGTCCGGGCATGAATTTCCCCCTCATTCAGCACTGTTTTCTTTCCTCAATGGTTATCAATGGTTATCAGAAGAGAGCACTTACTGGGCTTGGAAAAGCAGGACCCTCCAATCTGCTGTTTTAAGCTTGAGGACATTGGGTTTCTTCTCATAGTCTGTTGCCTTGGATGCCAGCGCGTGATGCACGCTAACTGCATTCTTCAGATCTTCCTCTGACAAAGCCTTTTCTGGCTTATATTCATCCTGCAGGAGTTAACAGGGGAAAAATGGCATCTTATTTCTGCATGTGCTGCTCCCTTTTCCTTCAGCTAGGGAAAAATCTTGTTTTGTAGTCACGAGAGGTATTGAAGTAAATGAACTGAATGCAGCCTGACTTTGAGCACTTGCAGTTTCCAGTACCTCTAACATCTTTTCCCTTACCCTTCTTTTTTTTGATCTCTTTGAAAGGGAGAGAAGTAATTCCACTACCTGTCTGACAGGAAGAGAGGTAAGCAGGGAGTATCTGACTATCACAACAGCTGTGGGCTATTTGTCTTCATTTCAGGAATCCTTCATGGCCAGCTCCCCACCCCCACTGCTCAGCTGCTGGTTCCTACTGTGATTCTCAGCCTCTGCTGCTCGATCTTTACTCTTCTCAGCTACCCTTGTATGCCTTCCTAGGCATGCCCTCACATAATGGAGAAGCCTCCATATCAGTCTCCACAAAGCAAGTATTGCAACCTCTGCTCAGGGTCTGCAAACAGCAAGCCCAGCACTGCCCAGGTTTTTGACACAGCAACACCACTCCTAACTCCAAAAGACATCACAGGGAGTCAAACTACTCTGTGTCGCACATCAGCCTGGGACCAGCTTTTGATCTCCTGAGTGACAGAAGCTGCATGAGGGCACAGTCACGATGTAGCCACAAGTTTGGTTTAAAGCCCACCTGACTACAAGTGGCTCAGGACAGCCAGAAGCAATGCACCATATGCAAAGTTTCTGAAGGAGCAGCCAAAGCGTTCAGCAGTTGACTACATTTCTCTCCCTTAGCACATCAATCACAGAGATCCGTCTCATGTGAAACACCCATCAAGGGAGGGGGTGTGACGGCTGCAAAACAGAGGAATAATTCTCTGCAAGTGTGATAACTATGACCCCTCCACTTGAACACAAGAGTTACAAGATGGGGTTTAGCAGGCAACAGTGCAGGACGCAGTGCACATGCAGGGACAGCACTGGCTTCAACACCCAGGGAGGCACTCATCTGCAGAAGAGCTGGTTAATGTGCATGAGCAGCTCCACAGGGCTTATATGGCAGCACACAGGCCAGCGCTGCAGCCAGAGGCAACCACACTGCTGCCGAAGGCATCTGCACCCTCAGTCAGGCTGGGTTTGGTCAGGGGTCTCCAGGCCAAGTTTCAATGGATGCAGAGTCGCCAGCTGGGGTGACCACCTCCCGGCAAGCTTTGGAGGGATCTCCATATGATGATGGACTTGGCCTACTCCCACTTAGGGCACTCCCTAATCCTTCTTCAAGGAAGGTGTGGGAAAGTCCCTAGCCCAAGGACGAGAACTGGAGAAGGTTTTCCAACCTCTCACCCAGGCCCACCTTCAAGATGAAGGAAGCAAACCCCCAGGTCAGGCCAATCACTCTTTCTTCACAGGTCTGAAAGCTGATTTATTTGGTAGTGATTCGGGAGGAAATGACTGGCTCCACTGTCCAGGGAGACTGCGAAAACATCAGGGCCAAGAAATGAACTCAGACAGGCCTCACTCAGGAACGTGATATTGTGGCTTTCCTCAAGTTACTGCATAGAGACAGTCAGCTATCGCCCTGCTGCTGCCTCCTAGCTTCCTCTGTAAGATGTATTCAACGTCCACAACCTGCTCTGGTGTCTAAACCTGTTCATAAGAACTCCACATTTGGCCAATCTCAGAAGCAGTCCTGGCTGAGAATCCGTCCTTTCCAACTGAGAGCTTTGGCAATAATCCTTGCTAATCCCACCAGATCAGGTGGCTGCAATCTACCTTGACAGCTGGGGCTCTGCCAGCTTCTCCAAAGGCACTGATCAGCATACCAAAAATGTCTCCATGTATAGTTGGCCAGCCTCAGAGAAAGCTGGGAAGATGTGAATGTGCTGTCAAATTCCTCCTCTAAAGTCTCCAGCTCTCTTCAAATGGTAGGGAATGCTAGGAGAGCAGAAACATCCTTATCTCCTATGCCATCAAGGACAGCACATGTTCCAATGTGCTGGTGTCAGCGTGGAGGCTGAGCTGAAATGGAAGGCAGCTGCCTAAAGATAGACCAAGAAAGCGGCAAGAAATATATGAGGAGCTAGAAAGAAACTGTGACCTCTCTATCAGCTGAAGGCTGATGTGACTGCTGCACACAAGGCAATCACATGCTGAATTCATCTCTCTCTCAGGCTCCTGGAGAATGACTTTCCCACATCCTACTGACCAGGAGTCAGCATGTTCCTATATCTGTTTTTTGATAGACCATAGAATGTTATTTGGCTTTTTATCAATCCATGTACCGTAGGTGGATACCACCACTCAGCTGCACGTGACAGCTGCAAAATTCTTTCAGCAAGTCTCATCACTACAAAGGTCCATGTCCTGCACTGCTTGGCCAGGAGAAATTTCTAGCAAGGAGGCGAGGTCAGCTTTATGTCCTCTCCTTATAAACCTCTCCTCTGTACGCACATCACATCCCATGTCAGTCTAGCGAACAGACATTCTGTCAAGCTCCTGCTTTGCAATTTCCTCTTGCGATGAACAGAGGGCAGGAAATTAACCTTGGCCTGAGGATGCTGAGACAGGGCCAACATCCCAAACATGTCAAACCTCTCATTTTATATAACTGTGCCGGCATGTTTAGTTGGCTAATTGTGAACACTCCCACTGAGCCCCTCCGGTGGCCTCTGTGCTCACTAATTCAGAAACCATCTCTCTTAAATCACTCATTTAAAAATAAAACAATATGCATCACAGGAATTAGCACTGGAACAGTTTCAACAGGGAAAAAAAAAAAAAAGGCATAAAATGTAGGCACAGAGACAAGACTGCCCAGATGCAACTCCCCAGCAAATCTCAAGTGACCACCATTTACAACTCTAACGCATGGACTTTGACAGCAAAACGAGGAGAACTGGACTGGTATGCAAAGAGAACAACAAGAGAATTGGGATCACACTGCCCACTGAGGGAGTCACAGCTGCTATAAACAATACTTATATTACAATAATGTCTTGAGGGAATAGCTGAGTTACAGATGAACACAGAAAGCAATACTGCAGAGGTCTGTACATGTGTTTGTGTGTATACAGCACCTACGAAAGTGAGATTTCTCTCTCCCCTGCTTGAATAGTACACCGTGCAATGAAACCATCATCACAGATGTTACCTCCACAGAAAAACTGATAATACACAGATAACGAGAGGAATAGGGAAAATGTGTGTGTGCATATGTGAATGCACCCTGCCCTGCAGCACTCCATAATGAGGGGAGAAGGGAAACAGAGGCAAGAAAATCCTTTGCCCATAACTACGCATTTCTTCAAAGAAATCAAGCTATTCTAAAATATTCCTGAACTTTCTGAAATGAGGATAATTTCAGTCTCTTGGTATACTGCACTGCAAAATGAATCAACAGTTCAGCAACTTTTACTACAAAAATTTGGTCTATTTTAAAAACCTGGCACCCTCAACTTCTGTGATACCACATCCCTAACAGAGCAAGGTTTATTTGAGGGCTGAAGCAAAGCCCTGCTGGACCTCCTAGAGCTGAAGTGAAATCAGAGGATGTTTTACAGCTGCAACATCAGGCACAGTGGCTGAGCAGGGGATGGAGGCACCCTGGGGAGGCTTACAGCAGCCCCATCACTCTGGGAATGAGTCACTTCCCATCAGGCACCTCTGTCAACCTTCTGTGATACTCAAGTAAAAGCCTTGCTTGTCACTCTGCTACAGCACCACGGCCTCAGCGCAAGTATCTTCAGGACCAAGTGGGAGAGCACAGCTTTGCAGAGTAACCAGCCTGTAATCGCTGAATTCAAGTGCTGTGACAAGAGCAAGACACACAAATAGCAAACAAATAAGAACAAGAACCTCAGCAATGCGTTTCGTTCTGCGAAGATGCAGCCAGATGTGAAATTGCTCTTGCTCTCCAAAGGATGGAGGAGGAGAGTACCATTCTGTAGAAAATTTGCATGCTACATCAGCAGCTTCACATTTTGTCAAATAGAAAGTATTTTAAACGAATATGCTAGTGACTCTCACAAAAGTATTCCATTAAGACTCTAAAATAGACAACATCTCCATTTCTTCATCTTCAAAGCTTAATAATCACCCCTCAAAGATTCAATAAGAAATTAATTAAAGTGTTATGGACAAGGAGCCTTCTGACTTAGTAGAGAACCACAGTCTTCTAAGGTAAACACTAAAGATGACCTATTTCAGAAATCAATGCAGGTGACTCCATTTCACCCAGGAAAGGGCAATTACAAATCTGCTATGAAGGCTATTTCAGTAAAATCTGCACCTGCTGCCAGCTCCTGATAGCTGTAAAACACACTGGAAAGGTAAAAAGGCTTTCAGAAGATTATACCTCTACAATGCACAGCAATCTGGACAAACATCACCTATTCCATGAATATTTCACCTATACTGAGGGTCAAAAGGCCTTAAGAATCTACTTAGCTGCTACAACTTCTTTATTTTGACAGTTCTCATTCATATGTTGCATTTTACATTCCCAGACCATCATTAAAACCAAAAGACTTGAAGGTTTTCAGCTGACTTCTTTTTTTTTTTTTTTTTTTTTTTTTTTTTTTTTTTTTTTCTTTGAAAGAGAAAATTTTGA
>NW_008596896.1:0-1264 GCF_000691845.1 Merops nubicus | reverse complement strand
AAAAAAAAAAAAAAAGATTCTTTTATTCTTTATTTTTGCTGTGGAGCAGAAGCTGCAGACTCCTACCAAGCCTGAGCTGCCATTCCATTGTTTTGCAGCTCACCTTGCAGGCACTGCAGAAAAGTGTACTATGAAAAGATGGGAAAGGAGGACAGCTTTACGGAAGGGTAAGTCATATGTATGAAATGCAATGTTAAAAGCAGCCTGGAGGAATGTGTGCAAGACACAGAGAGATGATTGCTGGTAAAGCTGGCTATTTTTTGAGCCATGAGTGACAGCAATAGTATAAACTGAAATTGATAGGGTGCACATGTAGATGGGGACAATGGAAATGAGCCTGGAAGTGTGAAAACGGGGAGGGTGTCAATGAAAGGATCAATGCCTGAAAGTGTGTGTAAACAGGGTGGAGGGCAGAGAGGGCAGCCACACTGTGTGTTGGAGCGAAAGGAGCCTGGAGGTGGGCTGTGAATGCTGAGAGGACGCCTGCTGCTTTATCCATCTTTAATTAGTTTCCAAAAGAGTGATTTCCCTTACCTTCTGCAAGTATAGGACTGTTCCCTTCAGCACAGCATAAAAGGTTTTCCAGCCTCGCTTCCCCCGGGGGGCTGCAAAAAAACCAAATGAAAACCCATTTAACTCGGATCCATTTTTACACTTTGTCTAGGCAACAAGAGAGCTACATTAGTCCTGTGTTAAGCCTCCTTTGTACTCTCCTTTTCAAAGGACAATGCAACTCCCTACAGTGCCTGCACATACCTTGCTGTGTGAGAGAGTAATAAAACAAGCCTGACGAAAGCCCTGGAGTGGGTCAGAAGGAAACAGCAGCAGTGTAGAAAGCAGGCCAAAAAGATCCAGTCTTCATGCTCTTGCAGGTAGGTGGATACTGCCCCTACATAGCTAGGTCTGAGCTCCGCACTGTGCCAGTTTTTAGAAGGAAACACCCTTTCTCCATGCCACAGAAGGCTGGCAGGCACTGCTCTGAACCAATGGGACTCTGCTCAGAAAGCAGTGCCTCCCAAGAGCACTTGCCTCTCCATGCCACTGCTGCACGCCAAGTTGGCACTGAGCAGTCAGATGGCTTGCTGGTCCCTTCTGCTCTTCCTGCATCCACAGGGAAAGCCAAAGAACAGAATGGAGAAGGAAGTCAAACAAAATCCTACCAAAAAATGCAACCCAAACCACCCCTCAAGAAACCTGAATTCAGTTAAGAGACTGAAGTATGTAACAAAGTCAACATAACCAGCCCACAAATTCCCAAAAACAA
>NW_008596895.1:0-5669 GCF_000691845.1 Merops nubicus | reverse complement strand
TCACAGGGAAAAAATTTTTCCTGATATAAATGTGTCACAACGCCACCGTCCTCTGAGCTCTCATGCTCCATGTGACAGCACAGCAAGCTGCAGGAGACACTGCTGCCCAGAACGTGTCCTAGAAAGCCCTGGGAAGCATCAGGCTAAGGCCACACTGCAGTGAAACGATACGGGACAGGGCCACGGAAACATCTGCACTCTCTTTACAGGCACTGCATCCGCTGTTACAGCCCGTGTGGGCTCCAGCACAGCCCGGCCACGTACCGTAGGGAGGAGCCTGTGCTGCCAGCCGTGGGCCCTGTGGGGCCCTGCAGTGCGAGCTGCTCTGCAATGTGTGCTGCACAGACTCGTGCTGGATGTGGGATGCCCACGAGAGCCTGCGCCAGCGTCGCCGTGCCACACAGCACCCTCTCTGCTGCTCACGTGCACAGCAGCTCTGCTACAGTAAGAGCTCACACTGTGCTGTGCTATACACCATTCTCTGTAGCTAGTACCTCAGTGTGAGGCTTTACATGTATGGATGATGCTGTTTTATTGCTTAATGTAGATGTTACAACACAAATGTAACACAGCTTTTAATTCTGCAGCTTCTCTAATATGTCTGGTGAACTGTTTGGGACTTTATGCACTCTATTCTATCAATCTATGCTCTCCTTCTAAAAAATGTCCCTACATTCTAAAACATACAGAGCAACTAAATGATGCACTGTGAGCTGTGTTTTCAAAAAGGATTTCCCATGTATTAGAGCCAATGTATGTATTATCTTGAGACAGAATGTATTTCAGGTGCATGACTTTATCACAGTGTAACAGCCAGATGAACAATGGAGCATGCCCAGTAGTTACTGAATGGGCTATGGTGGGTAGCAGGAAGAAAGGTCTTGCTTGACTGACTGTATTGTACTGTCTCTGCTGGAACAGAGCTTGGGACTGCTTGCACTCTGTTGCACTGCCTGGGTCTGGTGCAAAACAAGTCACTAAGTGACTGTAGGGTATTGTCTGTTTAGCACAAGCCACGTCCCAAATGGCTACAGGGTGTTACCTTGCTTCTGTGTGGTGAAGGACAAGTCTCAAAGGGTGGCAGGGTGTTGTGCTGCCCCTCTTTAGTGGAAGTTCTAAACCCTTGTAGGCTGCTGTGTTTTCCTGCCTGGAGGTAATACAATGGGGCTGACCCAACCCTCTTGCCTCAGTTTGGGGAAGGATAAGGTCCAACTGGGTGTAGGGTATTGCCTTTGTTTAGCACAAGAGAAGTTGCAAACGGTTGTAGGATGTTGCATTGCTCCTGTTTATTGAAGGACAAGGTCCAAACAGCTGCAGGTGTTTCTCTTTGGCAAAGGAAACACAATGCACCAGCCTGCAACAGTTTGTCTCCATTTGGCCAAGGACACATTCCAGTATGACACCATACAGTGATTTAGAACTTGTATTGTCTCTTTTTCCAAAAAGATAACACCCTACCTGTGGTTGGACCTTTGTAGTTTTGCTTCAGTATAGCAAAGGCCAACTTCCAAATAGTTGTAGGGTGCTGTATTGTCTCTGTTTAGCAAAAAACAGCTTCCTACAACTGTTTCAAACCTGTTCTTTGCCAAAAAGAGGAAAAATGCAACACCCTACAGCCATTTGGCACTTCTCTCTCTTTAAAAAGAAACAAGAACCAAGACTCAAGCCCTGGTTGGACCTTTCCTGTTTTGCCTCAGTAGGGTGAAGAACAAGGTCCAAGTGTGGATTAGGGTGTGGTTAGATTACCTTTCACTAATGAGACAGGTTTCATATGGGTGTGTGGTGTTCCCTTTGGTGAAAAACAGGCAATGCAACACCCTAAAGCTGTTTTCAACTTGCTTGTTGCCAAGCAGAGACAACAGAAGGTTGAAATAATAGTTATATTCTACTAATCCAGGAAAAAACATGTCCCTTAAAAATTGTTAAGTAAGAGAATGTACTGGTGTTGCCTGACACAAGGGAGGAGTTGTTCAGTTCGGTAAAGGTGTGTTGGACATGTTCTGGATAAAAGAGATGGGGGGGTGACTCATTTTCCTGACAATTAGAAAGGCTCCCTAGGTAGGATAAGAACAGCTAAGACACAGAAGCAGCAGAGGGATGAAGATGCCAATAAGAATGGAAGGGGATCCCCTACTGCTAGGTCTGAACCCTCTTGTCTACCAACAGAATGAATGCATGAAGAAGAGGAAGGGAAGAGCAGGAGGAGGCCCCTAATTCCTATTACTAGGTCTCAGTCCTCACCCCTACCAACAGAATGAAAACATGGATGGAAAGGAAAGAGAAGGGGAGGGGGGCATAGTTCCTAGTAGAAGATCTGACCCCTCTTGTCCACCAATAGAATCAAAGCATGAATGGGAAGAGGAGGAGCAGGAGGAGGCTCCTAGTTCTTAGCAGAAGATCTGACCCCTCTTGTCCTCACTCATGTATTCATTTTATTGGTAGAAAAGTAAAATCACTGAACAGAATTTGTTCTGCTCTAACTCAAACCATGACAATGTGAGGAAGAAAAAAGTCAAGTGGGAAATGCGAACAGGGAACTTGGAAATTGTGTGTTAGATTTTGAGCACGTTTATGGGGGTCTTTTCCAGTTGTGGTGGGACCAGTTGTGGTAGGACTTCCCACTGAAAGCCTTACGCTGCCTCTACGATGAGCTCGCAGAGGAAAACACACTGGTATGGAGAGACCCAGGCTGGAGGGAGCGGGAGAGGCGCCTCTCCCACCTGCCCTCCTGCCCTTCCCGGGCACCGTCTCCTTCTGTACCTTTCATGTGTTGCCTAACACACAGAAAAATGCACAGGCACGGATCCAGGCGCAGCTGCAGCCAGGGCAGGGGTACGTACTCTTGCTGGCACGGTGCGGGATGGGCACGGCCACGCCCTTGCCCCGCTCGCTGTCCTGGGGCTTGGGCGGGGAGGCGGTGAAGCGGCAGATGCCAGGCTCCGAGGGCGTGCTCATGGAGGTCATGCTGTCGGCGTTGTCGGTGGTGCCAGTGGTCATCTGGTCCGAGGAGCTGTCGGAGATGAAGCACTCCGTGATCTCGAACTTGGCGTGCTGCAGCTGCTCCTCCAGCTTCGCGTGCTCGTAGGCACGTGCCAGCTCCTCGTAGGTGGAGGAGGCGCTCTCCGTGGACACCATGCTGTTCCGCCCCTTGTCTGCAAGGGAGAGGACGTGTCACCACCTGGGGACTCGCCCTGGCCTGGCAGTGCCACTTGCTGTGTTACAGAACCCCAGCACAGTAGGGGTGGGGAGGGATCTCTGGAGATCATCTCATCCAACCCCCCTGCTAAAGCAGGCTCACTCAGAGGGTCGCCCTGGATCACATCCACACAGGTTTGGGATCTCTCCAGAGAAGGAGACCCCACAAGCTCTCTGGGCAGCCTGGCCCAGGGCTTGGGCACCTTCACAGCAAAGTAGGTTTTCCTCCTATTCAGTTGGAACCTCCTAGGTTCCAGTTTGTGCCCATTGCCCCTTGTCCTGTCTGGGGCACCACCGAAAGCAGTCTGGCCCCACTCTCTTGACACCCGTAACTTGTCATTGTCCTTGTAGGAATGACTGGCCCTGCCGAGGTAGCCCTGGCCGCCTGTCACCAGAGCTAGACAACTCCAGCCACCGAGGAGGCACCACCGACCTTCTGGAGCTGAGCAGGAACTGAGAGCACAGCCCCACAGACACACCAGGCCAACCACATCGGTTACCCCAGAGATCAGCAACTCCAAGCAGAGCCAG
Source organism: Merops nubicus (assembly GCF_000691845.1). Lineage (NCBI taxonomy): Eukaryota > Metazoa > Chordata > Aves > Coraciiformes > Meropidae > Merops > Merops nubicus. The sequence continues at coordinate 1,943 of NW_008596895.1, read as the reverse complement.
GACACCACCCCAGCAACTCACAGAGAGCACCAGACCTGGCAAGAGCCAAGGGCATCCTAGCACTGCTGCTTCCAGCCACATGAAGCAGCTCTTGCAGTGGAAGTCATGGTTCTACAGTCCCTCTGACCACCGGGACACCCTGCTTCTGCAGTCACCCCGAACGCGTGGTTTGGGGTCACCCAGTGTTCCCCAGGGGGGCAGACCCCTGCCAGCAGCTCCTACCCGTGTCCTGGGAGAGGCTGGCGCTGTAGCTGTCGCTCTCGGTGACCGTGATGCCGTGCTGGGAACCCACCGTCCTCCAGTCCGAGGTGAGGGTCCGCGCGGGGGTGGACGCCTGGCACTTGGTGAGGGTCCACTGGCTGGCGGAGGGGGTGCGGGGGGTTTTTTTGGACACGGGGTCTAAAGAGACAGAGTCACAGCGGGTCACTCCCGGAGACAGCCAGGACAGTCCCAGCTCCCCGCAGCACTCCCTGCTCCTTCAGCCCCACCAAGAGCTGCCTTCAGGCACGGCCAGCGCTGGGGGATGGCCGGGAAGGGGCCGTGCAGGGACCAGCCACGGTGCCCCTGCACTGCCAGAGGGCACTTGGGGCTGTGGGCAGTGCCCGGCCTGCCCGTGCCCGCAATCACCATGTGCTGCTCCCAGCAGTCCCAGCCCCACGCCACAGAGCCGCTTACTGGTGCCGGGGCGGATGTCGGACATGTCGATGAGGGGCCCCGTGTTCTGGATCAGAGCGGGGTGGTGCAGCGAGACGCCCGTGCAGAAGCTCTGCGGGTTCACCGTCTGGCTGAACTCTGTGTCGGTCACCGGGATCGTGGCTTTGTCATCTCCTGGGGGAAGAAGATGGAGCTCAGACCTTTTTCTCCAGTCAGGAGTTTGGTACCTATGAGCCCTCCGTCAGTGCCCCCAAGGATCCCCTGGCTCCCCACTGCCTAGAGCCCCATTGGCACACGGGGTGGGAGATCTGCCTGCTTGCTCTCCAGGCAGAGCCCGGCGAGGAGATGGCTACAGGAAAGGAGGGCCACCCATGGGCACACCCTGGGGACACCGCAGGCTTCCTGGAGCCCCACTGGCCCATGTCCCTGCCCCAGGAAGGGCTGTGGCCCCACAGAGAGCACGGTGCTTACCCAGCTGCTTGATGCCTTCCTTGTCCTCGATGAGGAGCTGCACCCGAGGGATGTCGATGTGCAGTCGGGGGCCCTGGGGAGGACCCTTCACCGGCGTGTCAAAGCTGCGGTTATTCTTGCTGTGAGGTAAGAGGGGACGCAGACCCGGCCATTACCGGAGAGTGCCCCGGTGCAGCTCGCCTAGCCAGGGCTAGGGCTCGCCCCCAGCTAGCCCAGCCAGGGCTCAGGTCTCCCCAGGCAAGCTCCAGCACAGGTACCGGGACCCTCCAGAGGCAGAAGCAACCAGGAGCACCAGAGATGCCAACAACCTTCACAGGCTCGAGCCCAGGAAAGGGGGAGTCAGGGCTGAATCTGGGTTTAGGTTTAAAAGCCCCCAGGGCTGCTCCCATCACCCAGCGCTCCCCAGCTTCCCACCCACTCATGGCTCAGAGACCCACCTGATCAGCATTTCAGCCAAACTCTTGGCATCTGTAAGAGAGAATAAAATCAAGAATTGAGGGTTGGTTCGTTTGGGTTTTGTGTGTTGGGTTTTTTTTGTTTGCTTTATAAGAGCACAAGAGCCAGCCCAGGAAAGCACAGCTCTGCAGCCCGGCCCTGAGCCTCTGAGCCCCGTCTCCCCTCGGAGCCTCTTCAGCCGCTTCTCCTTCCTCTTCTTGCGGATGATGAAGAGCAAGGCCACTCCCAGCGTGGCCAGGATCACGGGGCAGGCGATGGTGAAGAGCTTCTTCACGTCGTCGCCCTCCCCTTGGGCAGACTTGATCGGGGGGATGGTGCCTAGGGCAGAGGCGGGCGGGTGGGCGGTCGGCCAGCGCCCCGGG
>NW_008596894.1:263-6966 GCF_000691845.1 Merops nubicus | reverse complement strand
AGGTCTTTTCCAACCCAAGTGATTCTGATTCTGTGACTCCATGAGACCAGGGGCGAGGTGAGCTATGGTATCACTGCCCATCTACCCTGAGCAGAAACCCACTAGTGAGGGCCAAGCCCATTGGACCCACACGGTTCCAGGAAGGAAACAGAGAGCAGAGGGTGAGGATCAGGGCTAGTGGCTGCTAGCCATGCTCATGTGACCCACAGCACCTTCCCCCAGCCCAGCCGGAGGTGGCCAGGGTACTGGGAGGAGGTTTCACCACACACATCCTGTTCTTAGCCTCAGTTGAGAAGGGGACACTGCCCGAGACGAGGCACCTGGTCAGCAACCTCCAAGCAGTTCTTTAGCAGGATGAATGCGGATGAGCAGTGACAGGGAAAGCCTGCATCACACTGCCCTCACTTGCTGCTGCCTCAGCTTTAACAGGGGACAGCTAAAACTGGCCGGTACTGTAAAAAAGGCATTTTCCACTTCCTAAAATAAATCTGCTCAGAAAGGTGTCTGGCACTCCTGGACTAGTGGCGATTATTGTTCCCTGCACTGCAGAAGCAAGAGCTCACACTCATAAAGCACTCGAGAGGACAAGAGGAAGCGGCCTGAGGTTGTGCCAGGGGAGGTGGAGGGTGGACATGAGAGGTGTCTTCCCCAGCCCCAGGAAACACTGTCACAGTTTGAGACTGTTGAGGAACAGTGACAGGAGCGTGCGCCTGTCACGATTAGCTCCGTGGCTTTGAAGAGACGTGCTGCTCAAGCAGCAGTAATTTGGAACAGACTGCACACGCCTTTTTGCATGGTGACTTTTATTCTCACCAAGTCCTGTACATTCAAGTTGCACATACTTTTAAGTTGTTGGGAGCCTGTTTCAGCTCCATCCCCAATAGCCTGGTCTGTTTGAACAGTTTTAAGTTTATGCCTCAAAAGTAGCCAGGAAGTTTGTGACTATTTCCTTCAGCTTGGCTTCTGTCTGGTCAGAGATCTTCCCTTCGGTCCTGTTGAAAGAGTTGAGTTAAACGTCTGATGGAGGAACAGATACGTGTTCAATCCCCAACTAAGGCACAGGAAAACACTCTAACACAAACCTTCCAACTTCTAGCAAAACACATTTCTTTGGTGCACGCAGCTACCTATGCCACTGAAGCTAACATAGCATCCCTGCTCCTAGAAGAGTTAGTCCTAAGAACTTAAGATTGGTCAACAAATGTTTCCAAAACAGCCACGGATAGTTCAACAAGACTCGCTCTCGTGCAGAGCTGTGCCTCAGAGGTGGCAGGCATGTGATGCGGCCCATGACTAGAGAAGCCAGGAGCAGTTTAGAGGAGAGGAGGATGGAAATACTCCCTCCCCAATGGCTCACTGGCCGGCAAGGAAGGCAGTGAGCAGCACTGGCAATGCCTAAAGCTGCCACAGATGGGAACAGACAGATCATGCCACTTCAGCATCAGATTAAAGGAGAGGTTTTAAGCATTTTAAGCATCAGCTGGATTTCCCAAGTGAAAATTGAGTCAAGAAGCTGAGCTGTGGACAGTGGAAGAACAGCAGGAAGGCTGGTTTAACCTCCAGTTCTGGTATAGGTAACTTATTCCCTGACGTTCTAGAGTACCCTACAGTTCAGTGACCATTCCCTGCACTCCAGCCAAAAGGTCAACACCCGTGGGGTGAAGCAGGTTAAGTCAGCATACCTGATTGTGGAGAGGAGGGCCTGGTGCTGGCTCAGCACATGAGCCAGGAAAGCGCTCTCGAATTTAGTGATTTTGCTGGGCTCCAGCTTGTCCAAGTGTCCCCTCACACCAGCGTAGATGACTGCAACCTGCTCCTCAATAGCCATGGGAACTGCAGGAGAGAAAGCGTCTGCGTCATTGCCATCAGGGCACGCCCGTGTTGCACAGAGCCCTCCTCTGAGGGTCAGCTGCACACCCTTCAGCCAAGCCTGCGTCCACCCCACCCCCAGGCGGTGCACCCGCCCCCCAGATGAGCGGGCTGGAAAGCCCACACGCTACTTGTGTGCAATGGGAGGAGGAGCTTCATGCTCACCTGCTTCATAGCCCTGGTCTGGGCAGCAGAACCCACGCGGGACACAGACAGACCAACGTTGATGGCTGGACGGATACCTTTGTAGAACAACTCGGTTTCCAGGAAGATCTGTAGGAGAAAATTGCTTTATGAGTTTGGTGAGCGGGCTGGAAAGCCCACACGCTACTTGTGTGCAATGGGAGGAGGAGCTTCATGCTCACCTGCTTCATAGCCCTGGTCTGGGCAGCAGAACCCACGCGGGACACAGACAGACCAACGTTGATGGCTGGACGGATACCTTTGTAGAACAACTCGGTTTCCAGGAAGATCTGTAGGAGAAAATTGCTTTATGAGTTTGGTGAGAAGCGCGGAAGCCTCCTCGGAGAGCTGGCAGTACGTCACACTGCAGCACACAGAAACATATGAAGATGTCCTACCTGTCCATCAGTGATGGAGATGACGTTGGTTGGAATGTAAGCAGACACATCACCGGCCTGAGTCTCGATGACAGGCAAGGCCGTCAGAGAGCCGCCTCCGAAGGAATCGTTCATTTTGGCTGCTCTCTCCAGCAGACGGGAGTGCAGGTAGAACACGTCACCCGGGTAGGCCTCACGGCCGGGCGGACGACGCAGCAGCAGAGACATCTGACGATAGGCAACAGCCTGCGCAGAATACAGAAAGCTCTCACATTTCAGCAGCTCACTAAAAACTTTTCATTTCTAAACCCGAGGTGATCTCACAGCTACAAACACCAGCGCTAGACTATGAGGCCCATACACCACGTCTCCTGACCTGTTTGGATAAGTCATCGTAGATGATCAACGCGTGTTTTCCGTTGTCTCTGAAGTATTCCCCCATGGAGCAGCCGGAATAGGGAGCCAGATACTGCAGGGGTGCTGCGTCCGAGGCCGTGGCAGACACCACAATAGTGTACTTCATGGCATCTGGGAAGAGAGGTGCACCCCGCTGAGTGCCACACCGCGTCACGCCTGCGGCCAGGGCCGCTGGCAGGGCAGGCACTGGTGGCTGAACCCAGCCCAGGCAGCACCACCACCTGCTTACAGGAGAGGACGCTGTGCTAGATTAACACACCCGTTAGCTCAACTAACTCAAGAAGTTTCCACAGGAAGTTCATGTTTCTGGAGAGATGCTATCATTTAATCCCTTACATTTGGGCAGCAGAGTCCATGTGTGGCCTTCAGGTCTCTCCACTGAACTCAACTGCCACTCACACTGATTTGGACAGATGCCAAGCCCCTCAATGCTTGCAGGCCACCACTTGTCATTGCGCCTGCCTGGCTGCCAAGAGAAACCTCTCAGAATGCTGCTGAAGAATGCACAGAAGGTGACTTTTCTGGAAGCAATTCAGCAGTTTTGGGGCCTCACACTGGTCTTGTAATACGATATCACAAAAGGATTTTCTTCCTCAGATATGGAGAAAGATACCTTGTATGGAAAAGCAAGTAGTCCTCACATCTAGTAAGACACAGCTAGGAGACATCACAGTATTTGGCACTATCATGAGGACAGGATGTCCCTAGCTGCCACACTCAAACACCCTCAAAAATATGTACCTGCATCAGTGAGCCTCTTCACCAGCTGAGCAACAGTAGATCTCTTCTGGCCAATTGCAACATAGATACAGTACAGCTTCTTTTTCTCATCTGTGCCATCATTAAATCGTTTCTGGTTGATTATGGTGTCAATTGCAATGGAAGTTTTCCTGTGTGACAGAAAGACTGGCAAGTTAAGCTGCCTGTGGTTCTCCCAACACCCACAGAGCTCTGTGTCCAGCTTGGTACACCAGTGCACGCTGCAGCTCAGTCTCTATTAACACAACATTTTCAGCTGGGGCGCTGAACTTACCCAGTCTGCCTGTCACCAATGATCAGCTCCCGCTGGCCACGGCCAATTGGCACCAGGCTGTCCACAGCCTTAATGCCAGTCTGCATGGGCTCACGCACCGAGATCCTGGGAATGATCCCAGGGGCCTTCAACCCAACCCTTCTTCGTGTCTTAGATGTAACAGGACCCTTAACAGAGAGGAAAAGATGTCGTTGCAGTCTTATCACACAGATAAAAGCAGAGGTAGCAAACACCTAGTGACACCTACCTTCCCGTCAATGGGGTTGCCCAGGGCATCCACAACGCGGCCCAGCAGCTCCTCCCCAACTGGAACGTCCACAATGGCACCAGTCCTCTTCACAACATCCCCTTCCTTGATCAGCCTGTCGTTGCCAAACACGACAACACCAACGTTGTCGGGCTCCAAATTCAAGGACATACCCTAGGACAAAGATCACATATCCTCAGAAAAGCCATGCAGACGTTTACCAAAATGTTAACAGTTTAATACCAATGTGATTATTCCAGAGTGTGGAATATTCAATACCATCTACCTCAAACTTATTTGTAACAATAGTCAACGCTCTTCTTTTATGTGCAATGTGTGCACGTTTGTATGTTGTTCTATACTGGTTAGAGAACCTGCCTAAGCCCTCAGCTCACTACACACTGACACTTGCAGCAGCCTAGCATTCAGTCCTTCACCCCATAAAAAATGAACAGAAAGGGTAAGCACGGCTCAAATACAACATTTCTCTCTTGCCTAGGAACTGGACAAGGGAAAACCACTGTTGTCTTCCCTGCTGACAATGAGTTAGGTAAGTAAAAACACTGAAGAGCTGTTGCAGTGCTCTCCGAACAGTCAGAGATTAGTTCTCATCCAAGATAAAGACAAATGAAGTCAGATGTTGGCCGAGAACCAGACACGCCTACTGAAAGCGAAGCGTTACAAATTCAACAAGTATCTGCCTTCTGCAGTATTAACTAGTCACTACCAAGTGCTTTAGTGGAAGCTAACCTTCAGTCCAGAAGAGAATTCAACCATTTCTTCTGCTTGCACATTTCTTAGCCCGTACACACGGGCAATACCATCACCAATTGAGAGCACACGACCAGTCTCCTCCAGTTCAGCAGAGGTGTCAGCTCCCAAAATACGTTCCTCAAGAATAGAGGATACCTCGGCCGTACCTGGGAAGAGACATTTCAAACCAAATTCAGCACGTTAAGGCACAGTATGAATTCAGTAAGCTTGTTCTGAATTCACAAGCCAGGGTATCCTTTCTCAGGTACACCACAAGGTCTAGCAAGCAACACTCTTCCTTATGTAGGATGTGTAAGATAAATAACAGATTCTGTATTCACAGCCAATAAAAGCAGCTTTGGCTCATTATTATGAGCCAGCTTCCATCAAAACATGGGAGGCTGCTGTCAATTTCCTTCATTATGTCCTATACTCTTAGTAATCTGCCCTCCTAGAAGGCAATCGGATTAAATAATTAGCCTCTAGCTCAGAAAGAACAGACACACTCGTTCTGCTTGCAGAGCATTCACTTACTGGGGACATTGAAACAACACCCTGTCTCAAATTGTAACCCAAGATCCAAATGCAGTTAAAGGAACACAACACTTTAAAAGAGAAAGTTGTTATATATAAACTATAAATATGTATCCTCATGCCTCTTCAAATTTATTTGGCAGCGTCCCCCCCAACAGCTTTTTGTTTCCACAGTAAATAACATTGTGAAGGTGTTAGTTCCTCCTAATACCTTTAATTATCCTAAATCACTTCAAGAATTCTACATGAGCTACTACTAAAAATACAGCTATGCTGTGCTGCTGCCCTCTCTTGAACACCAAGATGATGGCAGCAAAAATCTTATACTCAAGGACACAAGGTCAAACCCAGGCAGGCCTGGGAAAGTCACCCGTTCCTCCCCACTGTTACAAACAGGGCAGGAAAAGGGGATTTGAGGCATTTTTTCAAACAGCCAAGTGACACGTGGCCACTCCTTTGGCTTGCACATGATTTGAATGGGTCATAATTTGAACGAGTCTCCTGGATGCGGTTGTTAACAAACTATTTGCTGTTAAATACTACCAGTATACAAATGTCCTCAACTGTTTTTTCAGCTGACACCCCCCCACACACACAATAATTTTCACATCCCTTTTTGTCTGACAGAGCAAGTTCTCAACCCACACCCGAATGAAGACCCTTCTCAGACTCACCAGTTTTCTGAAAAGATGGTTTGGAGGCATGGATGTTTCTTGTGGCAACAAAGGCTGCACCCAGGGTGTTTCTGGAAATCTAAAGTAATTGTTTCAGTAACAGTGAGATTTCCCCAATCATTAAAAAAATGTTAGAAAATGACACACTACAATTTTTGATCATGAGTTTATACATGTAATGTGTCTCAGTTTTGAGCCGAGCTCCACAGCACTCTGTTCACAAGCTGTCCTAATGGAACCAATTCCAGCATTACCAAGCAAGGAGAGATGATAAAGGACATTGCTTTAAATGATGCATTGTGTTTTTCTGCACTGCACTGATGTCACCATTGCAGCAGCAGCACAGCAACTCCCAGAGCAACACATACAGTGATTGGGGCAGAAAAACACTTCACCCCTCATGGTTCTGCAGAAGGGAGAAATAAGGTTATGTCTTTCAAAGGATGGTTTTTAAAGAAAAACCTTAGCTGCAGATTTTCTGAAGCATGGCCAGAATGTGTATGATATTAAAAATGGGAAAAAAATAATAATAATAACGATAAAAAAAAACACCCCTCACGCTAAACCCACGATAATAAATGCATGAGATTAGTCCTGCACCGCAAGCAAAGCTCCC
>NW_008596894.1:0-251 GCF_000691845.1 Merops nubicus | reverse complement strand
CGTGTCCTCGGTGGGCCTGGGCAGGCCTCTCCCCGTTTCACCTTCACCAGGGACACCGGCCGGGCACGGATCCCGACACATCTCCGCACCCTCGACGTCCCCACAAACACGGGGAAAAAATGCCACCTGGTAAAGCCTCGCAGCTTAAATCCCTAAGGGCAGCTGGGCTCCAGCAGACTTCAAACAATGACCCCAAACCAAGCTGTGCCGATCCGCCTCCCCGGGGAAGGACACGCCGTTCCCCACGCTTC
>NW_008596893.1:10163-30928 GCF_000691845.1 Merops nubicus | reverse complement strand
GGGAAACTGAGGCACGGATCAACGCTGGGGTTTGTCAGGGGGAGGTTGGAGCCCGAGGTTGGCACCTCGGTGCCTGCAGCAGCTCAAATGAGGGTGATGGGAAGGGTCTAGAGGGCAAGTGTGGGGAGGAGCAGCTGAGGGAGCTGGGGGTGCTGAGCCTGGAGCAAAGGAGGCTCAGGGGAGACCTTCTGGCTCTGCACAGCTCCTGACAGGAGCCTGGAGCCGGGGGGGTCGGGCTCTGCTCCCAAGGAACAAGTCATAAGACAAGAGGAAAGGGCCTCAAGTTGCCCCAGGGGAGGTTGAGGTTGCCCCTGAGGAACAATTTCTTGCCCTGGAGGGTTGCCCAGGGCTGTGCCAGGCTGCCCAGGGCAGTGGTGGAGTCCCCACCCCTGGAGGGGTTCCCAAGCCGTGGAGATGTGGGGTGAGGGACACGGGGCAGTGGGGGACCTGGCAGTGCTGCGGGGTGGTTGAACTCGATGATCTTAAAGGTCTCTTCCAACTAAATCTTTCTATGATTCCATAAGGATGAAAATTATTCACCTAGGACATGGACATGCATAGTGGAAGTGTCAGTGAGGTCACATGGTTTTGTAGAGGGAGTCACAGCAGAAAGTAACAACTGCCAGGAGTTTGTGTTTCCAAAAGGCTTCTCAACACAATTATCAATTAGTTATTTTCTATTGTGGGTGGCTTAGCCTTCTGTTTAAAACTAGTGGTTTCCTACTTTGTTGCCAGTCCCCTGAGCCACCTCCTCTTCTTTCTTTTAGCTGGAAATATGTTGGATTTCAGTATTAAAATCACCACTTGAAATTGTAAAGATCTAGTTCGCAGCAGGAAAGCAGCCTGGAGGTAAGGCCACACTGCCCCGTGCATCTCTGTTACACTGGTCACTCAGAGTTGGCAGAGTGATCTTAGAGCCACTCTGTGCTTTGTGTGAACACAAGGACAGTCTGTCAGCTTTAACTTTGAATCCAGACTTTGCAGGTACATTCCCAAACTGTGAATGACATAATTATGGTTGTGCCCTGTGCAGGTTTAGTTGGATGTCACGTTGTTCTGTTGCTTTCTGGGATCGTTGTGACACGTTGATGTCCCCTGTTCATCAGCTGCCACCCTCTCTCAGGGATTTTTCAACCCATTCCAGTGTAGGTACAGTTAATACAATCATTGAGAACATAGCTTAAATATAGGTGAATAATTTTTGACTGTGTGAAAGTTGGGGTGAACCTATTTGGAGGGAATTAGAGAGTAGTAAATTGGAGGAAATGGGCTGAGATGACCCATTTAGGTATAAAGTTTCCAGATAAAACCATAGATAGCTTTTAAAAAGGCTGAAGTGGGCATCGTGGTTTCAGAAGGGGAGAAAAGAAAACAGTCTTTAAAAAAAAAAAAAAAAGAAATTAACTTAAATACTAAATAAGATTAAAATTGAGCAGTCTTAAAATTGACCACAGTTACAGAGCAGTTCTTGGTTACTCCTGCCATGGGGCAGCATCCTCTGTCAGAAGAGCAGAGCAGGCTGCAGTTACCATTTCATCTACCTAATGTTCATCCATAGCTGGATGAGAGTTAGGACTCCAGGGGAATTTGAGGTGTGGGGTGAACAGAAGACTCTTGATTTTGGTCTCAGAGGAATTAGTCATTTGACTGAAACAAAGTCCTTCTGTAGCCAAAGCAAGAATGTCTCCGTTGGGTTCTCCATAAACATAATGGGAGTAATTAGCTGAACTTCACAGGCTCACAACAGTATTGATTAATTAATCTGTGTTAATAATGAGGTATGACCATCACTATTTGTGTTGTATGCTTCAAACTCTCTCTTAACATGTGATTTCTTATAGAAGTAGGCAGTTTTAACATCATTACTTAAACTTTACCTGAATTACCAAGCTGGTGCTTCTGCATCTAAGTGCCAGCAGTGACAGAGCTGTCTTGAGAGTGAGTAAAAGCTGCTGAGTGGAGAGAAAAGCACTGTGAGTAATGCAGATGAGAGAGGACTAGATTGAAGCCTTGTCATCATTTAGGAGAAACAACAGGAAGAAAGGGACGAGTGTGTGAGTGACACTGAAGGCAGCACATGTTGAGGAACAGGGGTTGTGGTGGCTCAGAGTCACCACAGGGCTGAGCGAGAAACAACAGGAAGAAAGGGACGAGTGTGTGAGTGACACTGAAGGCAGCACATGTTGAGGAACACGCTGGGGTTGTGGTGGCTCAGAGTCATCACGGGGCTGAGCTGTGTCAGCTGTCCAGCTTCCTTGAAATGTGACACAAAGCACAGTCATTAAACTGGGGGTGGGGGAGGACTCAGCTAATTTGCTCTTTTTGTCTTGGGTGACAAGTTCTCAAGTAAATAAAGAGTTGGTGGCTGTAGGAATGTTCAGTTGGTGTTTCAAGCTTCTTTAACTGAAACAGTGTCTTATCTGAGCCCTTAGTTTTACTTTGAGCTAAACCAGAGCAGTCAACTCATGATTTCACAGGCAGCTAAACTGCTCTGAAAGGGACCTAGAGGAAATCTTTTTGTGTATGTCTCTCCTATGCCTGCTTCTGCTTTTGGCCAGATTGGCTTGGCCCCATTTGTGGAGTTGGTACTAGTGATCATCAGAATCTTCCCTAAGCTCATTCAGCTCACTAACCCAGGGAGAAACTAGCTGTGGGTGGGTGGGTTGATTTTCCTTGGGGGGTTAGTGAAATGAACTGGTCTGTGGAGATTTCCACCAGGTCCTGGAGCTGTGCAGAAAGGTAGAAGAGCAGCAGCTCGTGGGTTGGTTCATCCTCTCTCCTGCATTTGTAGCCTCAGGACTGGAATCTGTAGGTGTTCTGATCCAAGCAGGAGATAGAAATATTCAGACTTGCCCTGAGAATATTGACTGGGTCTTCTCTATGTCATACAAGAGGAAATCTCCCTAGTTCAAGTCTGGGCTACACAAAGAGATGTTTGTTGCTTTAAGAGCATTAATTGGGATGTATGTTTATTTTTTTAAGTGCTTTTAAACAAAATGAAAATCTTAATGTGGAAGCAAATGTGGCCAAAAGGCCATGTTTTTGCCACTATGATTTATATTTTTCAAGAAGCCACTGTTATCTCCTCCTGAGGTGTTCTCCAAGTATAATCTCTGTTTTTACTAAGACTGTGTGCAAGTAAAACTGCACTTTTCTTGTGTACTAGAAAACTAATCTGTTTTCTAGTGGAAAAAAACAAATTGCTTTGTAGTAAAGCACTAAATTAGGGGTAGGTGAGCTTCAGTTATTTGCTGGTTTGGGAACTTTTCTGACAACAAATTTCTCTTTTAAGAAGGTGTGTTGATCAGTACTGCTGGTGGCAGATCCTGAGGGAGAACAAAGGTGCCTGAAATACTTTAGAATGCTTTTTATTTTATATGTGGAAGAGAGGTGGTGGAAATCCTGGTGATGGCAATCCTGCTGATGGCATTCCTTGAAACTTATCCTACACCTTGTCAGAGCTGATGCTATAGATGGACCCTGTAGGATGGCTGTTTGCATGGTGAGAAAACACTCCAATGTTTGGCCAGGCACTTGGTTTCCCTTCGTGCAGAATGCCTGTGTGACTTTGAACAAGTTATCTGGACTTCTCTGAGGTCCAGCCCCTTTCTGTGAGCTCTTGGTCTCAAAAATGAGCAGGGTTTACTTCCCTGCCTCACAGGGATTTTATATAGGGAGGTGTGTTTCAAGTATTTAGGTATTCGAGCTCATGGAATTAATAGAGAAGAATTTTGAGATTCTGTCTGGATTTTAATAAAGGCTTGCTGGAATTGGTCCAGCCCCTTTCTGTGAGCTCTTGGTCTCAAAGATGAGCAAGGTTTTACTTGTCTGTATCACAGGGATTTTCTATAGGAAGGTGTGTTTCAAGTATGTAGGTATTCGAGCTCATGGAATTCATAGAGAAGAATTGTGAGATTCTGTCTGGATTTTAATAAAGGCTTGCTGGAATTCTGAAGTGAGCTGGAGAAGGCAGAAGGCTGCAGTGCACCTACCCCTTGAATCTTGCCTGTCTGGTGTCTGGGTTAGGCCCACGTCTCAGTTTTCTTGCCACACAACTGTTTCTGCATGTGGGTTAAAGACAGTATTTCAGTGTGTTGGTGAGATTGGCTTAGCCTTGTAACTCAAGCACACAAGTCCTGCCCTGATTCTGCTCTGGAGCTGATGTATCCAGAGTCTAGTCTTCAGCTCCTGAATCCAAGAGCTCCTTTGCTCTTGGCACAGGTTTGGGCTTTGGGCCCTCATTCAGAACTCAGCTTCCACTACAGCTTTCCTCTCTGTTCATTCGTTCTTCTGATCCCTCATTCTGCTCTTGAATCCAGCCTCAGGTTGAATTCTGCCTTGTTGCTGTAGCATTACATGAAACCCAGTTTTTACAAGTGGGGAAGGTTAGGGTTAGGCAGATCAGGTGTTGGTGTGAATCAGTCTGTGCCTTGAGTAGAACTGAGAAGAGTCTGGCTCCCAGCCCCGTGCTTAGTCAGAGGTCAGTCCCTTTTGTAAGACTTGGATTATGGTAATAATTGGCATTTATATTATATTTTTGCCTTGTAAGATCGATCTCAAGTTCTCTCCCTCTTTCCCAAAGATGTAAAGTGGATACTGTAAGCAGAGTAAGTTACTCACCCAAGTGGAATCATCAGTGGCAAAACTGCTAGGGTGTGCTTACTGCCAGTGTGCCTGCATCCAGGAAAAACCATTTCATCAGCAGTGAAGCATTCTGAAAGACTGAGAGGAAAACAGCTTATGTAGAAGTAGTGAATCTGGGTTGGGGGCTCTTTAACTAGCTGAGAAGGAACTTGAAGCCTCATGAAGAAATGATATGTTGATATTCTGCTCTCAGCTTGCCTTCTGTAATTTGTGTGGCGGTGAGTATTTGATTACGTTGGATTTATTTTCAGAAGTTTCAGGCTGCTCTTATTAATTGTCACCGTTTTGATGGAGGACGTATGGCAGCGTTCTGCATTCCTAAGCCACTGTTTTGCATTCATAAACAGAACTGGTGACGTTTAACCTCCATAGATCAGCTCCTGGGCTGATTTCACTCCTTGCTGCAGCACGGGGCTTTCGTTTCCCCGAGATGAGAGCAGTCATTACAAGCATTACATTTTGTTTGTGAATCAGGATGAATGGGAGTAGAGTCCTCTTTGAAAATCAGAAGGAAGAGCTGCAACTGCAGGAGATAATTATGCTAACGTATGGATAAGGATGGCTCTGTGTTCACTGACATGATGAGCACTTGAGGCCTGATTTTTTTTTCCCCCCCTCTCTCTTGAAAACTGGTACAACTCCACTGAAAATACTGGAGTTGCAACTGATGAGCAGAAGTGTTGGCTCAGATGAGTCAGATCCTTAATCCTGTGTTGCGCCCCAGAATTCCTAGCATCAACTACAGTTTTGAAGGCAGCTTTGCTTAATATGGTGCAAAGCTTTGAGCGTTTCTGAAATATTTAAATTGGCTGTGAATAAAAGGAGATGCACTCGTTCAGCAAGAACAGAGAAGGCCAAAGCTTGACTTTCAGAAGACTAGCAAGCATTATGCCCTAAATGTCCCAGTTCTGCTCCAGCAGTGCCTTAGAGCTGCACTTGATGGGTCAGCCTTTACCTCTGAACACTTGTGCACCATTTACTTTGTGATAGACACCAACTGCTCTGTTGGTGGAACAGCTAGAGCTCAGAATGGAAGTCCCTCTCTTGAGCATCTTCTAAGAACCAGCTGCATCCTTTGGGACAGGTAAGGGTGGTTGAGATGTTGTAGAAAAGGAAGGAGTGAACGAAGCTTTGCTTGGGTCCTTGGATTTCATAAAAAAAGTATATTACCTTGTGTAATATAAGCATGATTAAAAAATTAACAGACTAGGCAGCTGGAAGTGGAGTTTCTTTGGTGTCACTGGTTCTGACAGAAAGCATCCGGAGCAGTAGTTCATGTGAATTAGGTTGTGCAACATCAGGCTGGTTGATAAGCAAATTATATTGCCTTTGGAAATAGCCCTGCCATCCTTAATATCCGGTTTTGCTGGCTGCCTGGATCAGAGACCTCACCTAGAAGTGAAATACAGCAGCCCAGTCGTAGCAAACCAGGATCCTTACACCACGCCTGGTCTGGGCGTGCAAAGCCAGCACAGCTCAGGTCTCCACTAGATGTTTTTAATAGCTGGAGGACTAACTAGTTGTAGAAGGTAATTTTTTTGCTCTATACTTTGGAATAACCTACTTGTGGTGAAAAGCCACAACTTTACCTCGTGATTTTGCTTTTTACCTGTAAAGGGCAGGATTGTGTTCAAGGAAACCAAGAATGTGCACGTTAACTTTGCAAAACATGATGGTCATATGAAATAGAAGGTTAGAAATTCTGGAGATACTGTTGGCAGGACAGTGTGGTGCTGTTAGGGTCCTACCCTAGACCAGCATCAACCATATATCAGCAAAGGGCAGAAGCTGGCATCTCTTCCCATCCTGTTTGCTACAGTTGATGTGACTGTATCAGAATCATTTTTAAACCAATTACCAGACCTAGGATCCTGTTCTGAACACTTTGGCTCCAGCCCACATCCATATTATGCAGATTATATCAAATACAGGTCTTATATCAAAAAACACAACTGGTTTTGTATGTCTTGAGCTTTGCAGAGTTTATTAGATAAAGCAGTGAATTTTAATGGAAATTTGGAGAAGGATCTCTGCAGAAGAGGATCTCTTCTCTGATGCTAGACTTACTTCCTATTCATGTATAGGGAGGAGGAAGGTGGGAAAAATGTTTTCTTGTGATCATTAAAGAGTCCAGAGCCGTTTTCTCAAGTGTTAGAGGTGTTAAGGCTGGTGTCTGGCCTAATTCCCAAATGGGTAATTGAATTGCTTTGAACTTCTGCAAGTTCAATTGGACGTGGACTTAGCTCATAGCTGGTTTTATGGGATTATTCTGCTGTGTTCCATCACCTAGAAATTTTGTGTTGGGTAAATGATTTTTATATCTGCATGGGCTTGTGCTATGACAGGAGGTGAGAGAACCTTCCTGTGTTTGCCCTTACTTTTCTCTATGAGATGCAGGGAAGAGTACACCTCTGCCTCTGACCACATAGCCCACTCAAGATCAGCATTTTCAAAGTGGGGAGAGAACCCCATATCTAGAGGGTGAAATTCATACAAAAAAAAAAGAAGCTAAATCAGTCTTGGTGATATGAGATGGAAAAGAAACTGTATTGAGAGCAATTAATGCTCCTAACCAGCCTTCCCTCCAGAAAGTGGCCTCAGAAGTGAGAAAAGGTGATGCTGCATCTGGCTGGTTGAGACCTGTTGGTTATTTAATATCTGTAGATTTGAGAAGGAATATAAATTCTTTTTTATTTAATTCCCTTCTAGTCCTCCCTTCAATCTGATATTCAGGCCCCTCAGGTTCCTTTTGGATGAGCTACAAAAGATAAGCCTGGAGTTCGGATGCTTTAGAGATAGCAGGAGGCAGTGAGCAGAATTGGTCCACCTTACTTGGGTGTGACTGCCAACTTAATGAATAACTTTAATGTTTTCAGCTGCTTTTTTTCTGTGAGGATCTAAATAAACTGGATCCACTTCAAGGGCCAGATTGAGTTGTTTAAAAATGGGTCAATTTTAGTTTTGAGCTTAATTAGTACTTTGCAGAAGATTCGCTTTCGAAATTTCAGGGAGAAAAATAAGTGGCAATTCTCTCTTGGTTGGGTCTCTTTTTCTGCTGCCTCCTGAAGGAAATTTGACAGCCCGTTGTAGCTGGTGAGGGGTTTGTGAACTGCTCAGAAGATAAAGCATGTGATTATAAGTTAAGATCTGCTAGCACTGAGGAGGTTTTGCTACGCTGGCAGCAAAGTTTGACTGCAGGAAAGCAGTTGGTCCACAGTCTCTGTACTCAGGAAGATTATTTGCTGCCTTTATTTTCCTCTGCTTGGCCCTATCTTATTTTACTTCTTGTTAGTTTTACAGTAGATTGTATTTCACAAGGAAAAAGAGGGGGGAAGGAAATTGAATTATAGCTAGCCAGAGGAGTTCAGGAGGATAAGAGGCTCTTAAAGCAATGTGTGTGGGGGGGATGAAGTGGTGGAGAATATCCATTAATTAATGAGATGAATGAAATTATGAAGAGTCTGAAATGACTGATTTACTTAACTACTTTTGAAATTGATCTTTAAAAAGGGTAAGTTTATTAAAATATTTTTAAAAGGGAAAATAACTGAAGCCCTGCTGGTATAACAGTTCTAAATAATGTTGCTGTAGTTATTCATTAAAAAGGAGTAGATAGTTAGCAGTGTTGGAATGTGTTCAATAATGCCACATTTTGCAATATTTGTTTTGGGTTTTTAATGGAAAATTCCCAGTTCCTGCAGTTCTTTTCAATCCATAAAACTGACTCAGAAGCGTTGTTTCTAGAGCTCATGGTTGTGTAGAAAAGCACATGGAAATGTGAATAAGAGTTCAAAATCAAGAAGACCAGTAAGAAGTATGTCAGAGGCAATATGTGCTGTGCATGTAAGTACAAGCAAGGCAGTTTTTACATCTGTATATGACATTAGTGTGACCAGCAGTGAGATGCTGTATCTGATTTGAGTGTTCTTATCTTCTTCAGCATTGAAAAATTATGCAGAAGGTGTTTAAAAGGGTTGGAGGGCTAGAAGAATACTTTGCATGGACAGACTGATCAGTGATTTGGGGGTTTGTGGGTTTCTTTTCAACTTGCCAGAATTTTTACAGTGATTATGTTAAACATGGTATAATAGATTTAGAATCTTAGAATCATGGAATCATTTGGGTTGGAAGAGACCTTTAAGATCATCAAGTCCAAATGTTCCCCCAGCACTGCCAGGTCCCCACTGCCCCATGTCCCTCACCCCACATCTCCACAGCTTGGAAACCCCTCCAGGGGTGGGGACTCCACCACTGCCCTGGGCAGCCTGGCACAGCCCTGGGCAACCCTCCAGGGCAAGAAATTGTTCCTCATGGACAACTGAAACCTCCCCTGGGGCCACCTGAGGCTGTTCCCTCCTGTCCCGTTGTTCCTTGTTCCCTCCTGGCCCGTTGTTCCTTGGGATCAGAGCCCGACCCCCCCCGGCTCCAGGCTCCTGTCAGGAGCTGTGCAGAGCCAGAAGGTCTCCCCTGAGCCTCCTTTGCTCCAGGCTCAGCACCCCCAGCTCCCTCAGCTGCTCCTCCCCACACTTGGGCTCTAGACCCTTCCCCAGCAGCTCCGTTGCCCTTCTCTGGCCACGCTCCAGCCCCTCAAGGTCCTTCTGGGAGGGAGGGGCCCAAACCTGACCCCAGGATTTGACGTGCAGCCTCCCCAGTGCTGAGTGCAGGTGGACAAATCCCAGCCCTAGTCTGCTGGCCACACTAGTGCTGATAATTGATGGTAAGTTTGCTGCTCTTAGATCACTTCCTGCAAGCCTTTTAGAAGCAGTCCACTGATTACCAGCACTCTGTAGCTGTAGGTCACCGAATGACTTACTCTTGGGCCAGAGTTTAGCCTTGTCCAGCAGCCCTTCCATCACTGTGGAACTGAAATCACCACACGTGCCCAGTGGATCTCCACTGCACCAAAGTGGGACAAACTGGAGACCAAGTCCCCTTCCCACACACAGCCCCACACCTCAGAAGTTGATCAGTTCTCCTGCATCTCAGAACGCTGCAGTTCACTACGTGTAATTCACGAGTCATTCACTAAGGGATACTGAGGGTTCACTAAAGGACTATGTGGAATTCACTAAAGGAGATTAATTTGGCCTGAGAACCCACATTTAGAAGCTCAGCCCTGATGTTTTAGACAAATTAGAAATCACACCTAAATTTTAAAGGGAATGACTGGCCATGGCCACAAACGGCTGCAGGAAGTGGCAAGTTCTGTGTGGCTTGGCATTTTTGAAGCCATCTGGGAAGTCATGCTTTTGTCAGATGTGTGTTTTTCGGTTCATGGGGCTAGAAGGACAAAAACTTGGGATTTCTAGGTCTGGGACAAATGGGAGATGAATTTAGATAATCTAAGGTATTGTAGTATTAGATGCTGAGGAGTCAGTAAAGTAGGAATTTTGAGTAAAGGCAATTCTGGGTGGACGTTCTGGTTCCTCAAGTTCTCCAGTTCAACAAAGTACCTGAGCACATGAAACTTGGTTTTGACAAATAAACAAACTGGGAAATGGTGACATGTAGAAGTGCAGGTAAGAAATGCCCCAAATGGGTTTATCTCTGAAGGAAAGGCAAGCTGACATATCTAGTGAAAACCATCTCAAGGCACGGTGTTTAGGAAGAGATTTTGTGCTTTGGACCCATGCTGCCCAGAGCTGACACGGGGGCTCTCGGGCTGTGCAGGAGTTGGGGATGTGAATCAGTAAGTCAGTGCAACACTTCTCATCTCCCAAAGCCTGGAGGGAAGGATGGAGCAGCCCTGCCTCCCCCACCCCAGAGGCCAAACCTAGAACACCCTGTCTGTGTCCAAACGCTCCTTGTCAAGCCCTGAACGTCTCCGTCTGAGGTGAGACTTCCAAATTGTAGTTGTTACAATTCCAGTCAGTTGCTAGTCTAATGCTGCATTGGCTGCTGTGCCCTCCTTTTAGTAGAATCATCTGGGTGCTTGTCTTTTAAAATTTAAGATGGCTTGTACGTTTTCAGTAATCAATTGTCCAGAGGACAGCACATTCCGTTGGAGTCCGTCTGTCTTCTCCTAGTCATTTTCTTGGATGGGACTCATCCCCTTGCGTTGACCTCCTGCTTTCTTCTCCCACATATGTACTGTTGAAACAATAAAAGGGGCTCAGTAGTCGCTTGATGAGGCCAAAGACAGGAGATTCTTCTCATTTCTGCTTTTTCCAGGCTGCAGATGCCAGTTTTGTGGATTCATGCATCCTGGATTTGTAGCACCAAGGCTGTACAGCTGCACTCACTGCAGCTCTGCTAAGCAAGGCAAGGTTCTTGGTGCTGTTCTTCAGTCCCAAGGCCACTTGGCCACATCCATACTACCAGGCACTCTTAGCCTTGAGACTGAGATAGCTGCATCCAGACAGAGTGTTTGTGGCTCCCTGCTCTGTGCAAAATCTTGAAGAAGCCTGCAGAGGGGTCAGGAGTGCACGGGTTGGTTGTGCTGGACCAAAACTGTGCCAAAGACTGTTACAGTGATGCAGAGTCACAAAATTACTTCGGTTAGAAAAGTCCTTTAAGATCATCAAGTCCAAATGTTCCCCCAGCACTGCCAGGTCCCCACTGCCCCGTGTCCCTCACACCACATCTCCACAGCTTGGAAACCCCTCCAGGGGTGGGGACTCCACCACTGCCCTGGGCAGCCTGGCACCGCCCTGGGCAACCCTCCAGGGCAAGAAATTGTTCCTCAACCTCCCCTGGGGCAGCTTGAGGCTGTTTCCTCTTGTCCTGTCCCGTGTTCCTTGAGAGAAGACCCCAACCCCCACCTGGTTCCAACCTCCTTTCACAGCGAGTTGGAGGGAGCACAATTATTTTCTGAGCTTCTTTTAATAGTGGTGCAGACAAGTATGTGTAGGTGCTACAGTGCCTCTTCCTGGGCACTATTTATTTATTTTGCTAGTATTGACATGGTGATACCCTCTGGCTCAAGGATGGACCTGTCCCCACTGCCTACCCAGGTCCATGTTGTGAGGTGCTGCTTGCCTAAAGAAATCCTTTTCTACACCCCAAAACCTATTGGCTTGGTTCACTTAACTGTGATTCATGTATCTGCAAAAAGACTAAATGGACCAATTGAAAAAGTTTCATCCCTCTGTGGCTGCTCTTGGGGGCTTCTCTGTGCCAGTGCAGAAATGGAAATGAGGAGCTTCAGAATTTGTGAAGACAAATAGACAGCCCTGTCCCTGGAAGGTCTAGCATAATCGTGACAGCCATCATCCCTCTCTTGGTTTTCACAGGGTCCTTGGAATTCTTATTTGATTTTTCTGGGGTTGCTGTTTGTCTGCTCTTGCTTGTAGGGATTGTACATTAGCTCTGTCATGTCTCCTGGAGTTAGAGTGATCTCTTCACCCTGCTTTCCTGCAGGAATTGTAATAAACCCTTGACTCATAAGAAGATTCACAAGAAGGATGGAAAATGCCTTGATCTCTTTGCCAAGTTCTGTCTGCCCTCCATCTGCCATCCCTTCTTCTCAAGAACTTGAGTTCTGAAGGAGGTGATCTTGTCATTTGTATTCGATTTGGATCTGTAGTGGGGAGGCTTAGGAGGGAAAAGAGATTAAGGGAGCATATTGTGATTTTTCGGTTCCATTTTTGGGCTTTGCAGCAAATACATGTTCATTGTTCTGGCACCTTGGGAAGTTTAGGAGTTAAAAATGCTTTCGACGAGCCACCATGATGATGGAGAAACCTGCCTTTGGAGGGGAAAAGGCTGTAGACTTACTTCTTTAAATGAAAGCTCAGTAGTAATTGGATGTGCTGCACTTTCCTTGTTAGGGCAGGCGATCTGTGACAACATTCAAGGTTCAAAAGTTACTCACTTCAGAAATGGGACTTCAGTCAAATCAACTTTGGTCCTACAGGCCACCAGAATTTCCGCTAGGTGTGTTTTTATCTTCTTTTTTTTCAAGGTAGCAAGAAAAGTTACAGCAACTTAAACTCCTCGTACTTCAGATTTGAGAGAGTTGAGGTTTATAAATCTTACACTGTAATGGATTCAAACTTCACCAGGAACGCTAAACCTCTGGCCTCAACCTAACTGTTTCAGGATCTGGGATTTCTGTCTGGTGGATACATAGCCATGGGAGAAATTTTGTCTGAAATCCAGTTGCAGCCTTAATTACTGAGCAACCACTGTCTCTCTGTAGACTAGTTTATCAAAAGCAAGGGGGTGCTAACTGCAGGTTTGTTGTAGGAGGTGTAGGGAGTGCTTGTAGAAGAGAGAAATGCTAGCTGAGGACTTCAAAGAAAAGACTAATGTTCACAGGAGCTTGTTTGCTGGGCATGTTTGGAGGTGGAAAGTTGGGCTGCCAGCTCTTGTCATGTGTGTGACTTAAAGTTTTGGACCCGAACTGATCTTGCCTTAATGTAAGCTCCTTTCCACGTACCACACGGAACTGTTGAACTGAAGTGTTCGCTTTTACCTTTTACCTTGTTCTAGTCTGCTGGAAACCATGTCTCACTACACAGACGAACCAAGATTTACCATAGAGCAGATAGACCTCCTCCAACGCCTGAGACGCACAGGAATGACCAGACATGAGATCCTCCACGCTCTGGAAACCTTGGATCGTCTTGACCAAGAGCATAGCGACAAATTCGGCAGAAGGTCTAGCTACGGAGGTGGTTCCTACAGCAACAGCACCAACAACGTCCCAGCATCTTCCTCTACGGCCACAGCTTCCACGCAGACCCAGCATTCTGGGATGTCCCCATCCCCGAGCAACAGTTACGACACCTCCCCCCAGCCTTGCACTACTAATCAGAACGGGAGGGAGAGTAACGAGAGGTTGTCCGCCTTCAACGGGAAGATGTCGCCCACCCGCTACCCGCTGGCCAACAGCTTGGCCCAGAGGTCGTACAGCTTTGAGGCTTCTGAAGAGGACTTGGACATCGACGACAAAGTGGAGGAGCTGATGAGGTTAGTAGAAGCCTTTGTAAAAAGTTTGGAAAGTCAGAGTGAGGAGAGCCTCAGAGGAACTCTGCGTGGTGGAGGGCTGCTGTGGTAGTGATGGGTGTTGTCAAGAGAGGAGGAGCTGCTTTAGGCAGCTCTTCCCCTGCACGTTCCCTAAAGGGCACTACCTCAGTACTTCTCACCTGCCTCTTAGTCTTGTGGAGACAGCCCCTGGCCATGTGTGGGCATCCCACAGCCTGCTTTGCTGCTGGAATGTTTTTTCCCATGCTGTACCAAAAATTGAAATTGATGTTAGCACACTAATTTTCCACCCTCCTCTTACTCAGAAGACCGAGTCTGGCTGAGTGGTGCTTCACATGACTCCCCCTCCACTACTTCATACCAGTTGTATTTCCTTCCATATATAGGAGGAGTAGGCAATCTGCTTGGTTCATGGTTTCCACTGGGATCTGCAGCTCACATACCTTATCTGCTTATAGTTTGTGGCAGGGGCTGACTCTCTGGGATTTGCACAGTCTGCAGATTGGCAGAGGAAAATACAAATAATAAAGAAGAAGCAGAAGTCTTCAGTGAGAGCCAGCTGGGGTTTTTTTTTCAGACTGACCTTCCTTTACTTTTAGCAGCTTTCTTTTCAGCATTATGGCAGAGATGAAAGGGGGGGGATTATACCACTGAGGATGAAAGTCAGAGTCAGTGGGTTTGATAACGAAAAGAAATAAGAGGAAAGGCCAAATGTCTCAAAAAGAGTTTTGGTCATAATGTTGGAATGCCTTTTTTCCCCAAAATGGCAACGTTTGTGAAGTACCTATGAGAGAACTAGTCCTTAAGCTCCAGGATGAAAATACATTTGCAATAGTTCAGAGATTCAGGGTAAAGGTGTGGCTTTTGGGGGAGAGGATTAGGGATGAGCAGTTAAGAACAATCCAGGTCATGTTGGGTGGGGCTCCAAGCAACCTGCTCTAGTTGCAGATGTCCCTGCAAAGTGCAGAGGGCTTGGACTAGATGAATTTTAAAGATCCCTTCCCACCCAAACTATTCTATTTGTCAATTCTAACTATTTATGATTAAGAAAAGCCAATCAAGCTCATTTACTGTTGGCTACAGGATAATGGGATAATGCAGGAGGTGGTGAGTGTAGCACTGTGCAGGAGCTCCCATTGCTGGAGTTTAAATGTTCCTCTTGAGTTTTGGGTTCCTGTGCAGTAAGTCTCAGGTAATGCTTTTAGTGCTTATTTAAACTGAAACTACTTTCATTTGCAGGCATATGGAAGAGGATTGTTGGATACATAAATAAAACCATAGCATTTGTTTTACATTTACAACTGCAAGCTTGAATCCTCCTTAAATGCTGCTGGGGCAGGAGGGGAGAGGGGGGAGGGAAATTACAAAATAATAAAGCTTAATAAAGTCTGATTTTAATTGTATACCCTTATCAGGAAGGGAGGCAGGAAGAGGAGGGAAGAGTATGTGTTTATTGCAGTTGAAATTTGCTGCATATCACAGTCTTTGTACAACCTCCAAATTCTTTTATCTTTAGCATGGTTTTAGTCCCTTCTGAAATATCTTTGCCCACCTTGTAGAAATCATACAGAGAGTTTAAATAATTAACACTTGCTCATTCAGTGCAAACTGTGGACTAAGAAAGTAGGGATAGGGGCCCCAAAATTGTTTCTTTTTTAGGTCTTTTCCTTTAAAAGTTGGAGAAGGTTGGTCTGTGTGCTTTCATTTGTTTAGCTAACCCAGCAAACCCTGCTCTCTAGCCTTTATTTTTTATTTTTGTGCCTCATTTTTATGACTGAGGTTTTTATGCTGGTAGGAGAGATTTATTCATCCCCATGTAATGAAACTTTGTACATCCCATATGGCAGTGCTGCACCTCATATGAATTATATAGGACATGAGTCATCCATTCTCCTGCTGGGGGACTTTGATCAAACGTGACACGTGTTAAAAGAAGTGTCCATTGGTAAAGCACTTGGGCTTTTTTAATGCTTCCCTTCCCCACTCCTTTTCCCCTAAATAAAGGAAATAAAGCCACTTTGCATCTTCAAAGCACGCTTTGGTCTGTCCATCTTTTTGTGTGTTCTCGTGGTTGTTTTGTTTTGTTTTGGTAGGAGGGACAGCAGTGTGATAAAGGAGGAAATCAAAGCCTTCCTAGCCAATCGGAGGATTTCCCAGGCAGTTGTTGCACAGGTAACAGGTAAGAGCTGGGGGATCCTTTCTTCATTTTGGGAAGCTGTCTAGCTGCCTGTCTGCAGGGTGCAGATGTGGGAATATTCGTTGGCTTTCTGCATTGCAGTGCAGATCTGTCAGCTTAGTCATGATAATGTATGCCTTTGATTTAAGACCCATTGTCCCGCACATCATGGAACTTCCCCAGTGAATCACTTCTTCTTTTTTTCTGTTTTTTTTTTTTCCTCTGGTTTGTGCTAGCAGATTAGATTTTACAGCATTATAATGGGCCTGAAGTTCTTATCTTACAACAAAAACGGTTTTCCTTAAATCTTAAATTGTTTGTTGAGTGCAGCAAATAGAAGTGTATCTGCATCTCTATGTATGGAGAGAGATATGATACATATTTATATTATAAAATATATATGAATAGTCAGGAGGCAGGGCTATAGCTGGCATCTCTACATCCAGGAGTCAGATTATGATACTTGGAAGCTTTTCAGTCACTTACATTTGAGTCACAATTAATGAAAATGAGATGTGAGGTTGATGGGATGACTGTATTAGCTCAGATTTTTACCTAGGAGAAGTAGTTCTCTTTTTGCCCTCTGCCCTGTGCCTTCTCTCTTTCACATTCAGGATAATGTGTGAACAGACTGCAGTGATATCACTTCTTCCTTACATGTGTTTCCAGAGCTTTACCCAGAGGAGTGAAGTCTCACTGCTCCTCCATGGGGTGAGGTGCTATTGGTTCTCTCTTGCAGGCTCACACTGCTTGTCCAGAACAGTGTAGCTGGTAGCATATTTAGAATCATTGAATCATTTGATTCTATCATTTGGATTAGAAAAGACCTTTAAGATCAAGTCCAACTGTTAGCCCAGCACTGCCAGGTCCACCACTAAACCATGGCACCATATCTCCATGGCTTTTCAGTCCCTCCTGGCATGGGGACCTCACCACTGCCCTGGGCAGCCTCTTCCAGGGCTTGGCAGCCTTTTCATGGGAGACATTTTTCCTAATATGCAGCCCAGACCTCCCCTCGTGCAACCTGAGGTCATTTTCTCTTGTCCTATCACTTGTTCCTTGGGAGAAGAGACCGACCCCCACATGGGTGTAGCCTCCTTTCTGGGACATCTTGAGAACAGGGAGGTCTCCCCTGAGCCTCCTTTTCTCCAGGCTAAACAACCCCAGGTCCCTCAGCTGCTCCTCAGAAGACCTGTGCTCTAGACCTTTCACCATCTTCATTGCCCTTTTTTGACCAAAGTTGCAGCACTTGAATGTCTTTGGATGAAATCTTGATGATAAAATACAAATAGCTCAATCCCATGTTATACCTATAACATTTATTCATTTTTCAACCCAAGCTTGAATAAGGATGTTTAAATAGATCATTTTTGAGGTTCCTTGATGCGTAGGAAGGCCAAACCAGCAGGAGAGAAGTTGTTCTTTTATGATATTTTCAGTATTTGAAATGTCATAAGAACCCATCTGTCTGGGAGATCTGGGCTTGCAGACGTGCTGGCAGTTGAGGTGGGCTGGCAGAAGGGAAGGCTTGAGCCATGGAGCCTTGAATTCTTTCCACGTCTCCAACTCTTCTCTGTGATCTTGGGCAAAATTACCTGTCCTTCCCTGGTTTCAATTTCATCTGTAAAAATCATGAGATTAGCATTTTGTGTAACTCTGAGGAATGTTATTAGCCTTATCAGATGTTAGCACTTGTGGTTCAAAGATTGAATTCTACATCTAGTTGCTTAAATTGTACCTGAACCTCTGAAGTTTTGGTAGTTACTGTGTCACTCACCTACTTTTGTGCAGTCTTTGCTAGAGTATGGTCCTGGAATAACCCACCTCTGGATACACCTCTGTGTAGCACCCTTCATGTCCACCAGCAAGTCAAACGAGCTTCCCTTTCAAGAGAAATAATGTAAAGAGGAAAAAAAGGCAGAAAAGGTCTTTCCAAATAGGTCATTGGTTTTCTTTGGTCAGTGGGACTACTGCACACAGGGCTGTTCAATCAGAGTCACCACACCACATCTTGGAGTCTGTATCAGTAAAAGGAACTGATCTAATTATAATGAGGTAGGTGCATGTCTTGATACCCCTGCAGACAGATTGTGCACAAGTCAAGACCAGGCTCTTCACACCTGATCATTTTACTCCTTCCATCCTGTACATGAAATCTCTTGGATTTCAGTTGTTAAGGCCATTAAGTTGGCCTTTGGGAGCTCTCATGATTGGCCAGACTGTTCCTCCTGTGAGTAAAGGACACCTCCTGCATAACATGAGGGGGGGGGAGCCAGAATGTACTCACACAATGATCAGAGAAAATATTAGCAGCTCTCTTCGAGCCTGTCAGCAGGACAGAGCAAAGGCTGAACTCATGGCACTGTTCTTGTCTTGTTTTCAAGCCAGATCAATGGGGACCAGGTAGATCTAAAGGTTAAATGGCTGTGTCCTTTTGCAGCTGACCCAGTAGCGTTTCCAGGGACCTTGCAAATCAGGAGAGGATGTGATGTGTTACACGTGGTGCTGTTTCTTGAGGGCAGAGATGGCTGCAAGGCTTGTTCTGCACTGTGCTGCACCACTGTCTTCTTCCCACTGCCCTTTGCAGCTGGACTGTGTCATCTTCCATACTATAGAATCATAGAAGCATTAAGGTTAGAAAAGATCTCCATGATCAACTCCAACTGTCAACCCAATGCTCCCATGACCACTAAACCATGTCCTGAAGTACCAAGTCTACACATTTTTAGAAGCCCTCCAGGGCTGGGGACTCCAGCACCTCCCTGGGCAGCCTGGGCCAAGGCCTCACCACTCTGCCAGGAGAGAAATTCTGCCTCAGATCCAATCAAAACCTCCCCTGGTGCAGCTTCAGCCCATTGCCTCTCATCCTATCACTAGATAACTTCCCTGCTCCTCTTGGCCACCCTACTTTTGATCCAGGCCAGGATGTATTTGGTGGTCGAGTCTACAGGAGATGAGTCATTTTAAATCTAACCCATAGCCTTGTGTAAGCAGATGTGTGGTACTTATGCACTGCTATTAAGTACCTAGTTAGGGCTTATCTGAAAGAAACAGGAAACCTCTAAGAGTTTGAAGGGTCCAGGTTAAAGAGTGTGCTCAGCACTAGTGGGCAGAAACATCAGTTTCAACTCTAAAGCACAGTATGGTGAGGAGTGACTGAAAAGAGCTCAGGACAGAGATCCAGAGCAGAAAGTACATGTCCTAGGGCTCTCACTTCCAGACTTGTCCAAGGTCTGATGAGTGCTAGCAGACTTGTGTATTCTTGAGGTGTCTCCAACTTCCCTTCCCATTCAGCTGTGAAACAGGCTCCCAAGGAAGGCCTGGAAACCACTTTTGGTTCATTAAAAGAGCAGTTGGTGTAGACAGAGGGAACACTTTGCAGAATGTATGATCCCAAATGGTCTCATCTCACTGTTTACAGTCTTAGCTTTAGTGGTAGAGCTGTTCTATAAATAATCTGGTAAATGAGGGAAAATAGATAAATAAAATCCAAAGGGTGGTCAGTAGCAGATGGCGTAGGGGAGGATGGTAAGAGTGGAATGGTACCTTTCCAGACTACTGTTCAGCCTCCAGTGGTCTGTGTCTCAGACCCCAGCTTATTGTATTGCACATTGAGGTGGAACCCTGTTCTGGGCAACATAAAGAGTCTCCAAAAGCATGTGGAATGGGGCAGTTGTACCAGAACAGATCAGCAAGCCCCAGAGGCTGGTGTGCTCACAGCCTCCCATCACTGTTCCTCAGCACACAGACGTAGGAAGCTGTTGCTGGAAGCAGTAGTGCAGGTGCTGGGTGTCTTTGCCTGCCCCATCCACTGGCTACCACCCTGCATCAAGTGGGAAGTCATTTGTTTAGCCCTTGAAATAAATGCAGCCTGGCCTGGCCTCAGCTTTTAGCATTCATCTCCTCTGCCCTGGGAAGAGAGGCAAAAAAGAAATGAAAAATTTATGGTTGGCTCAGTCCAGAAGGAGAGTTGTTTGGCTTGGCTACCCATGCCATCAACTGTCTCCTTTCAATCTCTACCAGTTTCTTTACTATAAAAAAATGTGTGTAATGGGAGGGGAGAATGGCATGGAGAGGGGAAGGGAGGAATAATGCATCTGAACAGGGGTTTTGGACCTTTAGCTGGGAACCTAAAGCTTTGCTTCCTTTTCTCAATTACAGCTGGGTCTGAGGTTGGCCAGATTGGACATACAAGTGATGAACTTTAGCTAAACCAATGTATTTGCATGCCTTCAAATTGCAGGTCTTGGCTTAGCTCATCAGAGTGTAATGGTTCCCAAGTGCCTGTGACTGTATTGTCCCCATTCTGTGTCTTCTCATGTTCTGGCCTTGCTGCAGGATCCTCTGCTGCTACTTCTGCCCCTTGAAACTTCCATTTTGTCTTATTTCACTCATTCTTCAAGCAGTTTAGGAATTCATTCAGAAACATCTTTCTGCTTTATTTTTTTCATCTTAATTCTAATATTAGCATAGATTTATAGACTACACGTTCCTATCCCCACCACAATCCTACAGAGCACACTGAGCAGCCCTGTATTTACACACTGGGACACTAAACTGCTTTTCCTTTTGTCTTTCCTGCTCAAAGGGCTGGGAAGTGATGGAGAGGGAGGATATGTGAGGGAGGAACATGCAGCTGAAGGTTAAAGTCAACTGTTGCAGCAGAACAATTTTTCAGGATCTCTTAGTCTGTATAAAATTACCAGAAACTTTAAAAGTCATTTAGATAATGACTCTGACAGGGAAAATTAAACCTGGAAGACATTCCACAGTACTGAGAGTAAAGGGCAGATTGGAAAATAGTGACAGGGTATTAAATGACTTGAAAATAAAGGAATGATTGATAAGAAGCAAAAACCCAGCATAACACTTACTAGTGCTGGTCCTAAATGCAGGAGCTGCTTTTTATAGAAACTTTTTTAATGGTGTCTGTAATAAGATAAACAAGAAGCACTTGGGTTGGGCTCTGTATAAATAATCTCCTGCTGATAAGAAAAATGACAGTATAAACAGGAGC
>NW_008596893.1:0-10153 GCF_000691845.1 Merops nubicus | reverse complement strand
CCTATCTTGTTATTTGAAGCTCCTTTTAACATAGCTGCAGCTTACTTGGGGGTGGGTGTTTTAGCCCTACATGTGGCAGGTGAGATGCCAAATTTTTATCAACAATAATTTGAAGTCATCTGCTGCGATTTCCTTTAATTGCCAGCAGAATGGTATCTGGGTACCAAGTAAGTTATGGGCAGAAGGCAAAGGATGAAGAGAGAACTTTAAAAAATAAATAAATTCATAACATAGTGCTGTAACATCAGTAAAATCCCTTAAGGTCTGGCACCTACACACGGGGATGCTGAGTAAATGCTCACAGAAACCAAGTGCAACTTAACTAGTTCCGTTGTGAAGAGAATGCAGAAAATTACTGATCATCTGAAATGGCAGGAAACTGGAGCTGCAACAACATTTTCCCTTTCTTTCATGCTCGTGACAACATAAGGGAAGATTTGTTTTTCTATGATTTTGATCTTTGCAGGTTTTCTGTAAACAAGCTTTGCTAATCTTCTAAATTGATGGATGTCCTTTGCAAGCACGTGTTACATGAATCTAGGACGTAGCTTACAAACTGAAGAATTAAAACACAGTCAGTTACTTTCTTCTCCAAATCTGACAAATTCCAGGTGCTTCTAAAAAATCCCTCCTGAAAGAAACATTAAAGAAATGCAAAGGAGAGTCACTGAACAAATCTGTCTGTGAAGGTGAAAACCAGTTCCCAAAGACTGGATATGAATGGCTATTTTGAGGGTTGTGAGCAGATTCATGCTGCAGGTACTAGTTGCCTTGCCTCGAGGATGGAATTTTGCTGTTTCTTTTATCCATTTGGAAGGGAAACGTTTCCCCAAAATAATTTATCTAGGAAAGTGTTGGGGGTGGCCAGGAGAGTGTGTGTGGTAGTGTCATCTCCATTTTCTTTATAATTGGGAAGTACAACCTGCTATGGGAAGGAGTGATGTGTGACACAAGAAGTCAACATTTGCATTGCTGTAATCCTTTGTGATTAACACCTCTACAATATTTTCTGTGAGAAAACTACCTGTGCTCATTGCCATGAGCCTGTGTCCCTGCTGCTGCTGAGCTCAGAGGACAGCACTTCCTTGAGGTCCGTGGTTCAGTTTGAGAGTGCATCTCCTCAAGACAGCTGGTCTTCAGTACTCCAGAGAACTTATTTCATTAATCTGCTTCTGGCAGCAGGATGATTTCTTTTTTCATGCCACTGCAGTTTCCTAAAGTAGTCTGATTACAGACTATGTGACAGGGTGGTGCTGGTGGTAGCACCAGTCATCGTCCCGATGAGTCAAGTGTGTAAAACCCACTTGAGATGCAAGAAACTCTGACATGACAACTTGGGAGGTTGGTTTTGTGTTTGGTTTGGTTTTTTCTTTTTTTTCAATTAAAAGGGGTGAAGGATGTTTTCTGATTAAGACACTGTACTGGGATCTAGGAGATCCTGGATCAGTTCTTGTGCTGTGGGCTTTACATGTGACCTTGAATTTCTCAAGCTGCTGGAATATACAGTTTTGGGGCCTTGAAACTGAGCTGAGGTACAGATGAAAGATACTTTATATCTTAAAAACAGGAGTGATATAGGTAAAGGAATCACAGAATGGTAAAGGTTGGAGGGGACCTCTGGAGATCATGTCATCCAGCCCCCTCTAGCTCTAAAAGCAATTAAAAGAGCTCTAAAAAAACAATTAAAAAAATTTTTAAAAGCTCTAAAAAACAATTGCAATAATCATCATCATCATCATCTTAGGGGACCTCTGGAGATCATGTCATCCAGCCCCCTCTAGCTCTAAAAGCAATTAAAAGAGCTCTAAAAAACAATTGCAATCATCATCATCATCATCATCATCTTCCAGGGAAAGATCACTTCCCCAAAGGCATCCCTGCTGGGATGGGATGAGGAGAACAAAACCTCTCAGTTTGTCCCTATGACTTGGT
Source organism: Merops nubicus (assembly GCF_000691845.1). Classification (NCBI taxonomy): domain Eukaryota; kingdom Metazoa; phylum Chordata; class Aves; order Coraciiformes; family Meropidae; genus Merops; species Merops nubicus. Next base: position 8,221 of record NW_008596893.1, on the reverse strand, counting down.
GATGAATTCTCCCACAAACTGAGCCCCAAAAGGGATGATGTGTATTTATACCTTTTTCTGATACTGGGTGGGGATGTGGCTGTGGGCAGGCAAGTGTTCTGTGTAATTAGCACAAAACTTCCTTATCTGGATCTCCACAGTAAACAACTGCCACGAGCTAGGTGGGAGACTGGGGTGAGCAGCCTTCCCTGCATCCCACATTCCTTATCAGGGCCTCAAGGACACAGAGCAGTGAGTCCTCCCTCAGCCCGTGTCTGCCCTGGCACCAGATGTTTGTCAGCAGTGTGGAGCTCTGGGAGTTTCACTGGTTTTGTGCTTCCCAGGTCTGAGGCCTGTTGGGATGGAACCTCCTGGGTTCCAGTTGGTGCCCGTTGCCCCTTGTCCTGTCCCTGGCACCACTGAGCAGAGTCTGGCCCCAGCCTCTTGCCCCCCGGGGCCCTTTAGCTCTTGCTCAGCACTGCTCAGATCCCCTCTGAGGCTTCTCTTCTCCAGCTCAGCAGCCCCAGGGCTCTCAGCCTGGCCTGGCACAGAGATGCTCCAGCCCCTCAGCAGCTTCAGAGCCTCTGCTGGACTCTCTCCAGTAGCTCCTTGTCTCTCTGGAACTGGGGAGCCCAGAATGGGACCAAATACTCCAGAGGTGGCCTCCCTAGGTCAGAGTAGAGAGAGAGGGGAGCCTTCCTCAACCATGCTGACAACATTCATATTAATAAACCCCAGAAAACCCTTTAAGAAGTTCATCTCTCATTACATATCTCTGAAACAGGGAACGAGAATAATGAAAACCAGAAAAGAATGGTGGGTAATGGGAACTTAAAATCAACATCCACTCCATTCCCATGACCAAACCCAAGGTGAGCTGCCTAAGCCATACATGTTACCTGGGTTTGCAGCGTTGCTGTAGGAGTCCACTCATCAAAGACCAAAATGGGCCATGGGCTATGGGCTGCAGTGTGATTCATGAGCTGCCCCAGTGAAATAATGATCTTCTTCAGAACTCAGGATCCCTCTGTTGAATCTGTCCCTCTCAGTGTCCCTTTACAAAGCTTCATTTTGCAGAAGGAACTTTATAAACCATGAGACCTCACAATGAGTCAGATGTGGAGATAGCAATACACAGCTTGAGCCTTTTGGCTCCAGCTCCCTGGCTTTGTCTGGAGCACGTTGTCTGAAGGGGCTAACATCTGTACCACTCAGTGACAGCACCAGGCAGCCTCTTCAGCAGAGTTTGGATTTTCCACCCTATGACTCTTGCTGGAGATACTTAACCTCTCCTTGTAATTTTTATCTAATAGTGCTTTGCATTTATCTTATGTTGTTATCCAAACACTCAACAAACACTAATTCACTGCAATAAGTGTAAGTGGACAGTAGTAAACAAGTGAATTAATGATGCTCTTACCCATTGATTAATAGGAGCCATGCAGCCAAAACCAGACACAAACATTTGTGTCCCAAGGCACTGTGTTAAAGAAATGCCTTTTATAAATCATAATAATAGGTGAAGAGCTGCAGATTTTTCAAAACTTGGTCTTTTCACTGGCAATCAGGCATCTAGATGACATGATTTCAGCTAGACCAAAGCCTTGTTTTGGGCTGGAGAGTTTTGTCAACTTATGTTGGCTTGTTTTGGTGTTAACTTCTGTGCTTCCACAGTTACTTGACATAAACTTGGCAGAGTCTGAGGTTTGTGTTCGGTTGAATAATTCCACTTCCCTAGTAGTATAAACTCAATTATACATCCCAGTGTGGGCCCTGGGGGTAGTCAACTCTTGACTGCCACAGCTGGATCCAAACTCTTTCACTTGTGGAGCAAAGGGACTCCCTGGGAATGGGAGTTAAGAAAATCAGTAGATGTGTGGGAAACAAGAAGACCAGGGGATGTTTTGTGAGCAGAGCTCTTGAACAGCAGCAAGCTTCTGTACTTGAAACAAAACACACCTATCCCTTTTTCCCCCAGGACAATTAAAACTTCACAGGCTCCAGAATTCTGTCCAAGGAAGAACAGTTAAAGCATAAACCCTGTGTTTCCAAAAATCTGGTTGGAGTAAACCCACATGAATATGATACCTGAGAGTCAAGTTTAATCATTCTGAAGTTATCCAGCTTCAGGGTTCAATGCAAAATAAAAAAAAAGCCTAATTAAACCCTCATAGTAGAAGTGGTAAAACTACAGAGGGTTGGTTTCCAAGAGTTAAATATGATTATGGGTTCTTATGAAACCTTAGTGGATCTCAAGGGGGGAGAGATAGTTTGGTTTCTATGTCAAAACCAACCCTCTACCTGCCTCCATTCTACCAGCAAGCAGGTGGTGGCACCAGTGGTCTTCAGCAGTATATTGTCACTTGGAGCACCTCCTAAAACTTCAGTTCTCAGGAGGGTTTAGGTGGTGTTAACCCTTTCTCATAGCTGAAGAGCCATGTGGAAAGCACAGGGAGGCCACTTACCTCCAGTACTGCTTCAGTTATTCAGAAATTATGTATTTTTTGATATTTGGTAATGAATCTACACATCTCCTCCTAGTGTGCTTTTAAACCTCTTGCTGTATTTGGTTCCACTCCCTCTAATCACTTCTTTTCCCTTTCTGCATTGATCATTGATTCAGTGTCATGCTTTGGAATAGCTGTATTGACTTGTAGGGGTTTTTCCCCCCCTCTTATTGTTTTCTTAGAAGTCTTGCTTTAAAAACTGGCACTTTGTGTCCCTGCTCTTGCCTGGCTCCTGCTTGAGTCCTGCTTTGCTGACAGGCAGCTGCCCTTTCTGTTTTGTTTTCTGGCTGCTGTTATAGCTGCTGATAGTTGGCTTACACTATTTCTGGGCTGATTTGATCTATATCACATAAACTGTTTCTATGTTTATCTCCCTTCTTGTACAAGCATTGAATGATAATGATCTCCTAACTATCATTATTTATATGTAACAGTGGGTGAGGGACTTGTTCCCATTTCACAGATGAAGGAATTGAAGGCTCAGGGAGGTTGTGGACAATGCATGTCTGTGGTAGATTTGGCTTCCCAACCTACTCTTTGCTTGTGGCTTCATTGTGCTGATTCCAGGATGTGCCTTGAGTAAGGTTAAAAATAACAGCAGGGAGAAGTTAAAGGAGGTAGGGGTGGGGCAGGGAAGCTTGAACTCTACTTTTTCTGTGCTTGAAACATTATGGTTCCTGGGCTTTGTAAGATGCACCTTTTATCAGTCTATAAACCACTTTAAAATGTTTTAAAAAGAACAAGTTTTCTCTTCCTCTTTCTCTCTTTTCCTTTTGTTTTGTTCTGTCTTTACAGGGATCAGTCAGAGCCGGATCTCCCATTGGCTGTTGCAGCAGGGGTCGGACCTGAGTGAACAAAAGAAAAGGGCATTTTACAGATGGTACCAGCTTGAGAAGACAAATCCTGGTAAACAAATACAGCCTGAACATCTCCTCCTGTTTTATTTATGGAAAATTTTATCACTGATCATTCACTTCTTGGTCTGGTGTGCTACAGAGGTATTCCCTCTGACCAGCTTACTTTTTAGGAGGGTAGGAACAAGTCTACACTTTGCTTTGCAGCAAATGATCCAGAGCTGGCTCATCCCCAGCTGTCTGTCCAGCTCCTCAGTCACAGTTACTTGACCTATCCTCTCACCACTAACTCTGGAATCAGAAGCAGTCAGTGAAGTTCTAGTCAGCTAACATGAAATACATGCTGAGGTTCTTCAGAATGAACAAACAGAAAACATTAGTAATGGCTGCACAGTATAAAGTTGCAGCAAAAAGCCCAGATTTTATTAGAGAGGAACTCTGGGATAACTTTAGAGGGTTTGGGGTTGGATCTCAAGCTCATGGATAGCACAGAATCATAGAATCACTTAGGTTGGAAAAGACCTTTAAGATTATTGAGTCAAACCATTAACTCAGCACAGCCAAGTCTGTCACTGACCCATGTCCCTCAGCACCACATCTCCAGGGCTTGGAAACCCCTCCAGGGGTGGGGACTCCACCACTGCCCTGGGCAGCCTGGGACAGGTCTACCACAACCCTTTCAGGGAAGACATTGCTCCTTGTGTCCAACCTAGACCTCAAGTGCAACTTGAGGTCGTTTCCTCTTGTCCTGTCCCTTGTCCCTTGGGAGCAGAGCCCGACCCCCCCCTGGCTCCAGGCTCCTGTCAGGAGCTGTGCAGAGCCAGAAGGTCTCCCCCGAGCCTCCTTTGCTCCAGGCTCAGCACCCCCAGCTCCCTCAGCCTCCCATCACCAGACTTGGGCTCTAAACCCTGATAGTTGCAGTGTTAAGTTGGAGATGGGTCTCTCAAATCCCACCTGCTTCTACACATCTCAAAATAGATCTTAAATACAAAAAGAGAACTAAAGCTCCTCATTATCTTTAACTAACCAGCAATCTTCAAAATGACAGTTGAATTAATTTCCTTGCATTGTTCTTCTCCATAGATTTTGACCACAATTCTTTTTTTTCCCTTTAGCAGTTTTATTTGTAAAGATCAAAATATTTATGTTTACTTTCAATTAAATGATTAAATTAACTGTGTAATTGTTTTAAGGAATTTAAGACTCGGGCTCTCTAATGTGAACTTGGCTTCAGTAGCTAAAATTCTATCAAGAAAAAATTCCAGTGAAAACAAATCCTCAGAACTTCTGCTCTGTGTGTAAGCTGAAAATCAAGAGGCTCCAGCTGTCAGTTGGCCTGAGAATACTTCAGCTTAACGTTGGGTGGGGAAAAAGTGACATCTGAGCCTGTCCTTTCTGTTTAAGCATCTAGAAATTTGTTCTAAAGAGTGAAAGTGCCAAGGGTTGTGAGGTGTGGGCAAGCTGCAGGGATTGGGGAGAAACCTGGATTTTGCAGTGGTAGAACTGGGATATTGAGGATCAGCAGCATTACTGGGTACAACCATTCAGACATCATAGAATTGTTTTGGTTGGAAAATACCTTTAAGGTCATCAAGTCCAACCAGGAAACTAACAGGCCCAAGTCCACCACTAAACCATGCCCCTAAGCACCTCATCTACACCTCTTAAATCCCTCCAGGGGTGGTGACTCCACAACCTCCCTGAGCAGCTTGTTCCAGTGCTTGATAACCATGCTCTGGAAGCCTCAGTCTGTACCCTATGGAGTAACTCTCAGCCATTTCCCTTTGGTGGAGGATATTGCCTCCAAAACTGTGGAGAGAACTAGAAGGTTTTGGAAGGTTTGTTTTGGAAAGAAAAAAAAAAAACCAACCAGAAGTCCTCTCCTGATGATGAAAGGTGTTGTGTGGATCTTCCCTACCCCCTTGAATCTTTTCTTCCCAGTATCATTTGGAGCTGTTTAAGAAATAGTATTCTGTGCTTGGATAAGAGAAACCTTGTGAAACCAAGCACTAAAATCTTTACTTACTCCTCTTAACCTTCTTTCTTTCCCCATAATCACAAGCTCACATCTTGGGTGTACTTTTGCTCTTGAGAAGTGCTTAAGAAAGGAAAACCGGAAACACTGCAGGTTAACAGCTTAAACTGGAGTGAATCAGCATTAACCTTGACTTTTCTGATGTCTTTGTCTTGCTGAGGTCGTGTTCACTTCTCTTTATACACATGTGGAGAAACTTCTTGAAAAGTAGGTGTTTGAGTTTAACCTTTTTTCAAAGAAGAATTCTTAGAGATCTGTAATGGTTTAGGGTCAGGGCTGCCCCCAGATCTGTAACAGATGCTCTCTGTTAACCCCTCTGCCCCCCAAAAGAGTGTTATCACTGCTAGAAGCAAACACTGGCTGCCAAAATCTGCTGTGAACTTCAGAAAGTGCAGTCAGTTAGAAAAGTTTTAGCTGAAAAGTAAAATCACTGAACAGATTTAGTTCTTTTCTACCCCAAACCAGGAGAACAGGATTTTGAAGAGATATAAAAGGCAAAATATCTCCTCTGCCTATGCCAAGGGACTATTTGGATGCCCTTAAACTCCCTGTAGAACTAATAACGTTTGGTTTCTGTTTAGAGGCTGAGGTAAGAGGAGGAGCTCTCAGTTTTCCCATAGCTGTTGGAAAAGTCTGCTTGAGGAAAATGTTTGTGTTATTTATTGTGGGATAATCCACTGCTTTGAATTGTTGCCATCTTCTGTATTGCAGCTCAGACCAACTAGCCAGGAGATAATTAATTTGCATTATATGCAAGCATATACATATTGTGGGATAATCCACTGCTTTGAATTATTGCCATCTTCTGTATTGCAGGTCAGACCAACTAGCCAGGAAATAATTAATATGCATTATATGCAAGTATATACAGTGTATTAAGGATGGTATCAACCTTGTCTAAAGCATCCTGGATTTAAATTGCTGTTACAAAACCAATTTGGAGCCTAAGTTTGGGTACTACTGCCAGTATCCTGTGACTAGCAGACTCTTTAGCCTCAGAAAAGAAGGAAATCAGTAGAGCCTCCTGCTATGTGCACCAGGAGGTGATGCCATCACTGTGCTCTCTACTCTAGACTGTAGAAGATGTTTTTGTAGATTGTAGAAGATGGTTCCTTGGAAGAAACATAAGTGATTAAATGTCTGACATGTTTTTTCTATTCCCTCACTCACTAGGAAGTGACATTTGGCTTTCTATTCTTGTATATCACATCTTTTCCAGTTCCAGCTGCTGGGAATAAAATCCCAACCCATCTCCTTTGGGTGATAGAGTCAGGTCTCTGCACAGATGCACCTATGTGTTTGAGTTACCAGGGGGCAAAGTGAGGTCTTTGGGAGCTTCTGGTTCTCCCCTCTCTTTAGTTCTGCATTTTGGAAAACTGGATCTGCAGAGTAAGTCCATTTTCTGACTGAATTTGTTTGTGTAATTATGGAAAGAAGACTTTTGCTTAAAATTGGAAGAGTTTTGAAGGACTGGGCCAGCAGAGCTAATCAATTTATGAACTGCAAAGAAAGAGCAGTTGTTTCATGAGTGAAGGAATGGAGATCCCTTGGCACACCTGTAGTGGCTCTGCCAGCTTTTCTGTATGACTTAGCAAATGATTTCACCTTTGCACCTCACTTTCCCATCTCCTAGAGGAAGATGAGACCATTTTCCTGTGTATGACTTCCCTGCCTTCCCTGGAAGCCCTGTGTGGCAGGAATTGTGTTATACTCAGATACTTCACCCAGCCAGGAGTTTCTAGGAATACAGGAGACAAAAGATGACTTCTAAATACATCAGAAGAGGTTCTATTTTTCTTTTTTTTCCAGATGCATAATGGTGCTGTATAACACTTTAAATCATCCACAAGCAGTCCTGCATCTGCTAACCAAAGAGCTTCGTGCTGTGGAGCCCTAGGGCAGTTTTGGGATGTTGAGACAGTGTTAGATGGTGCTCCTATGCCAGAGAGACTCAACAGTTCCTTCATGTTCATTCTTTACTTTGGCCTCTTGAATGTGCTGTTGTTCACTTGGTTTTCATGGCTTATTTACCTGGGTCCTTTCTATATTTCTCCTGTCTCAGGCAAGAGCAGATTGGAACATTGCAAAAGAGACATGATGTCTCATGGAGCAGAAAAAAACAAAAACCAAACATTTTTTCTACTGTATGTAATACTCCTGCTCAAAAATTTCTTGATAAACTTTTTCCTGGTAGGAGTGATTTTGGAGTTAATACCAGTGCTGCAAATTCCAGTGTACTAGTGATTGTAAATTCTTCTGGAAACCGTTGCCAGTTAGAGTGAAAGGCAGGTTTTTGTTGAAGGGAAGAAGTCAGTGCTAAAAGCTCGTGTTTAAAAAGTCTTTAATCCATTTAATAGGGGTGCTTTTCATTTAGATCAGGCTTTTCTTTGGAGAGGCACCACATCTCTTGTGTTTTGTAGAGGACTGAGGGCATTTTGGCAGCAGATAAATGGTGTATGTTTCAGTAGCCAGTATATGAATGCATAGAGTCTTATAATGTAACAATTGTTTTTTTCAGAGCCCATGGGTTTTAAATAAATAAAATAATAAATAAAAATAATAAATTTCTTTTTACATTGGTGGTAGTCAGCCTGATAAGTTTGGCTGGTACCAGGTCTTGTGCAACGTGGAAAGTTTCTTGTGGAGTAACTTTAGCATGGCTTCTGCCTCTGTGTGCTGCAAACTGAAGCTGGCTCCTAGAAATGATGAGCTGAAGTTCCAGATGGATACAGATTGCTTCCATTTAGGCTGGGTTTTTATTTCTGCCAGTCTTTTGCAATAGGAAGGCAGCTGTGGTCACCTTGGGGAAAACCATGTGGTCTTCCTCCTTGAACAAAAGGGAAAAA
>NW_008596892.1:0-30587 GCF_000691845.1 Merops nubicus | reverse complement strand
CAACACCGGTCCCAGTACCGACCCCTATGCACCATGTCATTCCTCACAGCGTTCAGCTATCTCTGCATTTCTGGTAAGGGCGCAGAGCACATTCCCTCTTGTGTCCATGGGCTCATGAAAGCCCCTAGGAAGCAGTGTAGGGAGGCCTTGCACAATCATCCCGGGGCCGTGTCAGACCCCAGTCCCTGCACTGTGCCTGATATTGAGACCCACTTGTGGGCCAACACCCTAACAGCCAGCCTCTGCCTCTTCCTGTCCCCAGGGAGGTCTCTGATGCCCGAGGCTGGGGCTGCCCTAGCTCCCCTGGGCTGCCTTGCTCTTGGCTGGGGTAGTGGGACAGGCCTAGGCTGCCAGGCACTGCCCTGCTGCCATAGGGACCCCCTGACCTTGTGGGACCCTGACACTTCTGATCTCCTGCTAAATCTTGTTGTTCCTCCATCTATTCTCAAAACACACTCTTCCCATTTTATCACCCGTGGCAAAACATGGCATTAAATCTTCTGCGAGGCACCTCCATAAAACAAGGCATGGCTCCCTACAGCATGCATGACACGTTGGCTTAATTCAGCTTTGAAACACTGCAATTTTAAATAACAGTGCTCGAGACTTCTGTAGGTATCTTATGGAAAAGTTGAGTCATTCGGGCTCAGACGCTGCCAGCAGTAGGGGAAGATGCTGCAGTCACAACAGAGGATGTTGTCTGCACCCAGACCACCCCACCTGTGAGGCATATCTGACTGCTGAAGTGCTGGGACGCAGTCAACAAGGCATCAGGCTCCCCCGTGCCATTTCTGCCATGCCATGAGACAACCAAAGATTCCCAACAGAAGTGAGCCATGGCACGAGATGTACATAAGAACCAACTTAACAGCTACCCAAAAGTGTGACCTCAGCCTGTGCTGACATACCTGGGTAGTGCAGCTACTGACAGCACTGCACCTCACCTGGGTTACCAAGAATTTCAACAGGTATCTCTCTGGATAAAGCTTGGGATTGAACAATTCAGTTGTAAAGGACAGAACAGCTTCGTCCAGGTAAGCCAGGATGTATGAGACCTCTGAAATCACACCTTTGTACTGCAGTGCAGAGAATCAGAACCACCCTGCTGATGCAAGACAGCAGGGAGAGTCCAGGTTGCTTGCTCTTTACCTGATCAAATGGAAATAAAATTTATAACTACTAATAACATAGGGATATAGCTAATTTTTCTTCTACTAGGGTAGACAGAACCACTGATCAAGAGTCAGGAAGCCACTGTGCTAAGTGATGCACAAACAATAAGATGATCCCTGCTCTGAGGAGTTTACAGTATTAATGTAGTAATGTCTACACAGTGAGCCACTTTAATTTACAGTTGATGTCAAAGTTAGAAAGTAATCCAAAAACCTCGGTATCGTAGAATGTGAACTTGCTGAAAAACAGAACAAAAAAGTTGGAATGACACAAGATGACAACAGAAGTATCACAGCAAATAGATTATTCTTGCCCATACTTTGTACCAACTGTTAAATTAATTTTTTTAAAGGTATGTGTAGCAATAAAGTAAAACAGAATAATAAGAGCAGGCTGCCAAATAGCATTTACAACACAAAGCAAAGGGTCATGCTGGAGTACATATTAAAATTGAAACCTTTTATCTGCTGCTTGTTTGACAGTATCACGAGAAAGACAGAAATTAAATACTTTTGGCAGTAATTAAAACTCTCCACTGAGATCCAAGTCATTAGGATTTCATATAAAGTGTTGCAAGACAGTAATTGAGATGAGTTTTGGTAAAACTGAGACAAAAAGGACTAAGAGTTAAATTTGCATGTTTGTTATTACAGATAGCACAGGAGATTTTTAAGATGGTTTAATGCATGTATATATCTTATGATACCAGGGTAAAAATCATGCTGAGGGAACAAAGGTTCCTGCCTTTTCTGGAATATTAGGTTACAATACAATGAATGGATAAACAGAAGAACAAGCAAATAATAATAATTTTTTCAAGCAGCTTTCCTTAAAAGATATTCTAAAAAGAACTAGAAATAAGACAACTGCAAAAAGAAGTGTAGTTGTTAAGTATCATTGCTGACCTTTCCTGATAAACTACTAGTATTTGATTGTTTTTAAATATTTACTTTATTTTAGCAATTTTATAGCTTCTGTATGGTGGTCTGAGACCATTTAAAAAACTGTCAAAAATGAGATAGCATGAAAAAAAAATTACAGTCAACTAAACTAGAAAAGGACTATTTTTTTTTAAATGATAGTTGAAAAATAAAATTTTCAAGTTGACAGTGTCCATATAAGTTCGTAACAGTGTCGAGGCTGAGATACTGTCTGAGTCTGAAGTGTAGATCTACAGCCATAGCAATAAATTAAATATGCTCAAGAATGTTCCTGGGCATCGAGGCAAAACTGTATGAAATGATTGACACCTGTGGTAGAAAACACTGACTGCAAATCTGAGTGTCAGTATTGCTGTTGGGAATGAGCCTCTAAAACATCCTAGCTCCAGATCTGTGGGAGTTGCTGGAGAGAATGCTTGTTGCTAAACACCAAAAGGGTACCTAGGTCTTTCTGAATGTGTGCTACAGTGCCTACAGACACATTCTGAACACTGTTTAATTTATTAATATAGACATGGCTGTGGAATTCATTGTCCTAAAGTCACAGCTAATTTGGTAATGTACAATAAGCCAGGGAGGCTATGTCAATTGTTTGCATATTATTGCAACAAGTTCAAATTCATCAGGAATAGCAGAAGCTTAGGTGGAATGTAAGAGGCAATATTCTGGGTGGTCCTGATGGAAATGCATGCAATAATGATTTTACAAAACACATCTGAAATCGTAATTTTGACCAAAAGCATTCCTCAAAGTTTTATAGTAGCGTGCTAAGGTACCTTGATGTGCTAAGAAATATCAAGACAATTTAAAATCTCCTGGGCTGATATGCACTGTTTTATGTGTTCTCCTGAGAAAGAACATATCATAAAAGGTTACTCTACAAATAAAGTGCACAATGACAAACACAGTTTCAGACATAATAGAAATATTCTTTTGAAATAACTAAAGAAAAGATATATACTTTCAGGCTTCTAAGTTTGAAGTAAATTCTGGTAATACTGATTACAAATCATATGAAAAAGCTGTTCATGTTAATGTGACTCACCTCTCTGTTCTTTGTCTCACAGAGTAAGACAAGCTTGAAATGTCCAAATGTTGGCAGAAAATTGTTTTGTTTTCACATAACACAAGTTTTGTAGATCATAAATAATGACATTCTAAGAGTATGTACTATTCCTTTGTTTAAGGTTGGGCTTGTGGACATAACTGAAACATTGTAGTGTCGCTTCACCTATTGTACTAATTAGAAAAAAAAAAAAAAAAAAAAGAAAAAAGAGAATGCTTCTTGCTAGTTCTTCTTACAAATGCCTTAGTGTTGGTTACAGTGATCTGTCAAGCAACAGTAACCAAAATGTTTGAAAAGTAAACTTCCACTAGTACTTAACTGCTGAGATTCTGTGGTTTAATCAGAAATACAGAGTAGTTTTTTTGTGTTTCAAAGGCACATTTGTTTCACCTTCACTAACAAGCTCTGGTAGAAACAAATGTTGCAAATCCACGAATTCCTGAACCCGGAACTGGCTACATAGTGCTTAATTACATTACACTAAATGCTTGGCTACAAAGACAATCAATTTCTCTCCATATACACATCTCTGTGTTGCAACATCTACTTCGGAAGTCTTATGTCTTTCTAGAATAACAGAGGGCACAGATAAACCACAATACATTGCACATTTGTTCTATTTAGGTGGCATTTCTAGAAGCTTAGAAAGCTGCTTAGAAAGCACCTAGGGCTTAGAAAGTATTTACCTCATATCTTTACAACACTTCTGATATGAATGGTTAGCTGCGTCAAGATGAAAGTCTGAGTATGAGTTTTAGAAGAAGTGTACCACTTTTTCTGATAAGCATTTTTCTATGATGCCTTCTCCCTTTTTATATGAAGATGGAGTTGTCCATGTCTGCCAGCCAAATAAGAACATTTTAAAACATGTCATAATGCTTTTCAGACTGGTTTCCTCTTCTTGATAAATGTTTTTTTGTTTTGTTTTGGTTTTTTTTGTTTTGTTTTTTTGTTTTTTGTTTTTTTTTTTTTGCATATATTTGCTGTTGCAGTCTTTTGAGATCCTTGTGTACAGGGAAATACCTCTGGTTCTAGTCTTGTTCAATGACTGAAGTAGATCTCCATTCTATACCTACCATGAAAAGAAGCTAGAAGGTTATTGTGGTAAAGTGATTTACCAATTCAGTTTAAATTTCCTGCACAGGTTGTGTGGCACGGCATCAGGTGAATATAGCTGATGAATGCATGTTCTGCAACTTTGTATTTAATAGCAAATGCACAGCTGATTTTACAAGCTTTCTTAACAGTGGGTTAAAGAAATAAGAGCATCCTCTGTAGAAAGTATCCACAAGTTCTGGAGATGATGATCATGTTAACTACAGGAGTGCTGTTAAACCCTAGATCCAAACTAGCACAAACACAAGCTCAGAAAAGCATGGCCCAAGCACAAATTAGCAGTGATTGTGTTATACAAACTGCACAATCAATCTCTTCCGAAAGGAGGTTCAAGAACTAGAAATGTCAGAAGAAATGAACAGATCTATGAAATGAATTTGCCTCTCACTTCCTGCTTTTTTGTGAAATTTGATCTAGGGGCTTTTAAGAGTTATTTATGAGTACTTAATATATAAATTGGAAAGCTAATGGCAGATTAGTTGTAATTGTCTGTAGTACATGATAAGCTCTCATTTCTGGTGTCATGGAAATTTGTGTCACATTGTGGAGCTCTATGGGTCTATCACTAGTATTGTTCATAGACTTATATTTCCTACTTTTTTTTTTTTTCTTTTTTTTTTTACATAAACCCCCCATTGTTCAGAATGCAACATACTCTAAACCTACTCAAAAGGGCAAGATTTGTAGTAATGAAAAACACTTACTAGACTAGACTGATATATTTGGGAGATACAGGCTTTTGGGTGCAAAGGCCTTTCTTTAGGTCTAAAATAGCAATAGCAGCCTTTCAAGACGAACAGAAGCTGAAAATATGCAAGCTGCATATCTCAGGCCATTTGAGAGAAAAAGTAGTTGCTATTTGTGAAACCAGAGAATTGCAAAGGGAAAAGGTAAGTATAAGCTGATTTCAATAAAAATGCAAGAGTGGCTGCATGTTTCATTGCAGAGCTCTAGAGCTGAGATCTGTTTAAATTAATGATGTTTAAATGAATGATACTGAAAGAAGAAGGCTAAAAGTTTATCAAGAATTTGAGGCTGAAACCTGATTGATGCATCATGGATATAACCTTGATTAGGATGTGGAACAAAACAACATGTCTTATGTGTCATTTCGCTGTTGATGATTTAGACATCATATAACAAAACATATAACCTCAGGAACAAAGATGAGCCAAGAGTGTATCCTAAAGTAACCTTGGGTAATTATAATGCTAAAATACACATCCCCAAGGTAAAATAAAGCATGCTGATTAGGAAACCTCCCCCAAATATTTTTATCATTAGATAACATACATACATATGTTGTAGGATGGATAGGGAAATACAATCAACCAATCAAGTGTCTTGTGGTGTTATAAGCAGTGTGTGCCTTGCAATGATGGGTATGCTGAATGCTGTTAGATGCCTGGCACCCTATTTTGCAGAACAGAAATGAAGACAGATATCTTGACTCGGTGTATGGATTCACTCTTTGCACACTGGGTGAAGAGCCCTTATTAGGGACGACATTGGTGTCCTACCTTAAGCAATGGCCCATACGACAAGAAGGTTCCTGTGATTGGACAGCTGTTCGTGTTTTGCTGTCACATACCACCTTAGATGATAGCAAAGTTTTATATGAAATAAAAATATTCACTTAAATTTCTACTAGATGGATGATGCCTCATAAAAAAACCTAATTACAAGCCCATTGTGATTACAGTTCGAGTTTACCAGCTTAAGAAGGTAATTTCAAAGGCTGAAGTAAAACACAGTGCTAGCTATTTAACTCATAAATGCTAACTACCAATGGAATTTCACCATATTAAAGTCTTACACCCTGGTCTAATTTAAGCGAGGGTATTTTGTCCTTAATCAGAAAATAAATTATGAATGCCACCATTCAGGATATAACTGTTTAGATAGCGACATACTCAGACTAGTTAAACAATGCACTAAAAAAAGAACACAGCATTGATGCCCACTAACATTCTCGATCCTTGTTAGAAGAGCACCAGAACCACCTAGTGGAATTTTCATTTATTACAATGAATCTAAAATGTCATCTTGTAAGCTGTATAGCAATATATGCTGCTTTATGGGAAAGTTAAAATGTGGCATCACCACTGAATCACAGAAGCTAGGGCTGGGGAGACTCCTCTTAGGTTTCCACTCCATCTTCCTGTCATGCAGGGCTATTACTCTGTTGTAAACTGTTTTTCACATACTTTAAATGTATCAAAGTATGATGTTTACACTGCTCATTCTGAGACAGTTTTTAATTTGTCATACATAATGAACAATTTTTTCCTTTAATTAATTTAGAAATGTCTTTTTAATTTTTTTTTTTTTTTAATGGGAATACACTACAATGTCACTTTCCTGGTTTTACACTTCAAACCTATACCATCCCTTTTGTACTGCATAGCAGTTCTGCTAACAATTTTTAACTTTTATTGATATCTTCTAAACTGTTTTTATCAGCTGTCTAGTGAGCTTTTTGTTTCTTCTCTCAATTCCCAGAAGCACATCTTAGTATCTTTTTGGTGACATGTGCAAAACTGTACAAAAATAATGCATATGAAAACTGAAGGCAATTTAAATTATGCTTTGATAACGTGTTTTTATAATTCTAAGAATAATTTAAGACATTTTTATGTTCAAATCTAATCTCAGGAATATGTGCAGAAGTTGGTGACTGCATGCATGGCTCCTCTGTTTTCAGTGAGTAGGAAAGCATAACTAAACTTTATTCCTTCTTTGGACATACATAGAACATGTACACATTTTCTAAAGGAATACTAGAAAATGTTTGTATATATTCTAGATCTCAAATACAAAGCAGATACATTAGCTGAACCTGGGAGACATACAGAACTATACTTTCAGGAAGTGCTTTGTTTAACTGCCATATACAGAATTAATTCTTATTAGTTTGCAATGAGGTTCACAAAGTATCATCTTAGTGATGATACTTTGATGAAAACTTTTTCTTAGGAAGTGCATGTAGGTCCAAATGTGTAGGCATAGATCTAATGAGCATGACCTATAGAAATTAAAGACTGTGCTATTTTAATGGGACTTATCTTGCCTGAATAAGAAACACAGGTCCTGGACAGAACACAGGAATTTAAAAAAAGAATCTGAAAATATATTTCATATGGGATTATTCTAGACTTATTCCACAAAAAAATGGCACATCAGAAAAATAAATTATTTACTGTGGCTGCTATTTCAATATAGAACTAAAAGTGTGAGTTTAACACGATGTGGTAAAAGTTTTCTGTTTCGTGATACCAATGCCATAGAAGTAAATGAGGCAAATAGTTGCAGGATTGAAAAAGCCCTGGATGTACAATACATGATATTCCTAATGAGTAGGTAGGACCAGCAGTATGATACATCCAGCAATTGTTAATTATAAAATGTGTTGGTATACAATGGTGTGCTACAGTAATGTTCTCAGGACATACCAAGAGTTACTGGCATGTTTCTGCAACAAACAAACAGGTTTCATCTCAGAAGCTGCAACTGTGGTGCTATTTTTTTTTTTTTCCCTAACTAAGCTTATTATTTTTCCTGGATATCACATTTTTAGTCAATTTCTATTGTATTCTCCTATGTACAAAACTATGTCCAGATTTAGAGCCATATTCATCTTATGGAATGTAAAATATCCACAACAGAGACCTCAGTACGCACATTATGGTCCTTTTAATTTAGCAGAGAGAAACAGGCACCTTTAAGGCATGACTCATTTGATGTAATTTAAGCATCTGCTTCAGGATAAGATGAATCACATCAAAGAAATGACTGCATATCTTCAATGATTATAGCAAGAAACTAGACATGTATCTCTTATGACTACGTCTGAGTTGTAAATACAGGTTTCACTGATACAGCCAGCAACTGAAATTTTATCTTTTCATAGGTCCCTCTCTTCATAGAGTATGATACAGCATGTTTAATACAGGTCAATGAAAACACTAATGACTTCTTTCCAACTGTCTGAAAAGTCACCCAGATATGTAAAATATATTTTCAAGATTATACTTTTGTATACTTTTGATTTTAAAATGTAATTTTAAAAGATTGGTATATTTTAAATTTTTAAAAATAAATTTCAAAACTTTCTTTTCGAAACAGTGATACTTTTATGAAAACCAGTGCCTGTTTCTTTAAGTCAGTTTTCTTTAGCAGAAACAAAATAATCTGGAAAGTTTCCAGTATAACCATGATTAAGTACCTTAGCACCAATTGTGCAAGGAATGTAAAAATTAACACATGTATATGAAAAGTATAGGCTTTTCCAACAGCATGTCTTGCTACACTTCCACCCACTTACTAAGTGGAATATGTCAAATGACTAATTAATATATATTATGCACAGATGAAAGACACAGTTATGCATTTTGCCCAACACTGCCCTTTTTTGGGCATAATTTAGTGAAGACATGCTTTAAAATCCTTTTCAGAAACTTGAAGCATTTTGGGAATATCTGGTTAGATGATGGATGCTAAACTACTGAACAACATAACTGAGGTTCCTTCTGTTTATCCATGAGGAGAGAGAGACTGTTTGGGTCAAAACACTGTGAAATATCCTTGGTCTTGTTTTTTATTGCTCATGCTCTAATATCATAAGAAGGCTGGCAAAGGAAAAGTCTTAAAAAATAAAAGCCAGGGAAGGGAGGACATGAGCAAGTTAAAGATAACACAGGAAGTTATCACAGAAAACTGGATAAGTACAATATTAAATTATATCACCCTATAAAATGTCAGGGAGGCGGGACTAGATGACCTTTGGAGGTCCCTTCTAGCCCAGACATTCTATGATAAAATGACTGTGTAATAATTTGTCTATGTTTAGCCCATATCCAGGCTTAAACTATAGCAATTGCTATATGCATACTATGTATACAGCTCCACCTATCATCTAAACATCTCACAGTACCTTAATGCAGCAGTCACTTCACTCCATACATTTAAAACATTCTCAAGAGTCTCATGGCAAACAATGCACTGAGTAAGCACATTGGGTTACTAAATTATCAATACGTTTTATGAGGAGATACAGAAGAACTCTGGAACCTTGCAGACACGTGTGCACCCATGCACAATGTCTTATGTACCACCAAGCCACGTTTCCAGCTGCTGGCAAGATGGCTTTGGTGAAAGCACCGAAGGTACAAAGCCCCCAGATACATCCCAGAACGTACACTGTACTGAGCAGTTTGCTCTTCATGCACTATGACAACTTACTTTCAGCTTGTCTGCTAAAGAGGATTGGAACCCAGGTGGGAAACTCACAGGGAGAGCAAAGAGAGCTCCAAAACATTTTCATGGAAACTGCCTTTGAGACAAAAAGCATGAGGCAGAAACCAAAATTAACAATAAAAAGCATTGATTCCACATAGTATTTTTCAAAGCCAAGTGCCAGCTAGCTTCTGAAATAAATAAAGCATGTTACATACTTCATATTATTTTACTAGTTGCTGGTAAAAACTGACTATTATCAGCAATACTACTCTCTTTTACAATTTGGTAAAATAATGTTATACTGAGATATCTCCTTTACCATATTATCCTACACTCACTTTGACAAATAATTGAGAAAGTTTTTGTTTGTTTTTTTAATTTTTCCACCTTCAAGACATCAGTAGGACATGATAGATTGAATCTGAGTATGATTTCAGATACTCAGAATTATATCTGTTGTGATTCTGATGACAGATTTCAGCAGTATAAGTACACACATCTCTGACTCTCTCATTCATTTAAACTTACCTTGGCATTTTCTCATCAGAAGATTTATATTTCAGACCTGAATATATTTACTGTCTTGATAATTGCTGCACGCAGTCAGACCAAGTAGGTGAGTTTCAGGACCAAATTAAATTTTTTTGCTGCCCTATTAATCAGTCTGTACTGAATTATAAGCAATATCTTCTTGGGTTCATACAATACACAAATACAGCAGCAGTTCATTACATACTTACACTGAAAACAATACTTATGAGAACAAAACCAAATAGAATTCTAAAATACTGTTGCTTATGGAAATATAACAAACTGTCAGCAGTAAACACAAAATCTCAGCCATTTTGCTTAACAGCACCTCCTGCAAAACAGTGAGGGGGTTTTATCCTTGACACATTGGAATAATCTGTGTTTAATCCCTGAGGAAATGCAGAAAAGATAGCAGCCAGTTTGCTTCTCTTCCTTAGCTGAATTCCAGATACCATTAGAAATCTTGTGGTGAAGAGCTGAAGCACATTATAACAAAATCCTCAGGAAAATATTTTGCCCAGAACCTTAGCATAAATGAAACATCTTCAAAGAATCTTTTTAAAAACTTTCTCACATCAGGGTATCCTTGACACAAATCTTCTTACCCAAAACACTATCCAATAGTTTATTTCTTCCATAATATATAAGATACGGAAATCTTTCACATTTTCTGTAAATCATCATTTTGGTATCTTGTAATTGTTTATTAATAACTAGTAAAAGTATTGAGAGAAATTGTAATTTTAGATCATATTTTAGAGAGTGTTCTAGGAGCTCTCTCTCAATCCATGAAGATGATTCCCTGCTACAAAGAGCCAGCAAGGTAATTAGAAGACTAAAAGAAGACAGAGAAAACTTAATTGTGAAAATAATTTTGAATATTTGAAACTCTATATAGCTGTCTAGTGACTTGTTTACATTTTAGATAGACATAAAGTAAGGACGTTAATAATCTGGTTTATATGACACTTAAATACTCTGTGTATGTCACCTCATTACATATCTGTAGTCTTTCTTGCTAAGCCCGTTAGCATCTAGTGGCAGTTGTTTCACACTCTTGACATCTCATCCTTGCATATAATTCCCTCATCTACTACTAACTCCCCTCAGTTCTCAGTTTCCTCTTTCCCACGCTTCAGTTCTACTGAATTTCCAAAGCCAACTACTCCATATGCTTAGAGGCATATTGAACTCCTGTCTTTTTTTTTTTTGTTCTCTCACATTAAGTCACATCTTATGCTTCTCCTTCCCAGGGAGCCACAAATTAACAAAAAAATATTCACAGATCAGAGCATATAATCAGAGATAATGGACTCTTTTGGTAGATGTCATGTACTAGTGCTACTGTATACTTAGCTATTAAAAGCAGGTAAAAAGAATTATTTCTGCTTGCAAATTGTTGCTCAGCTTCAACAAAAGAAGTAGTGTAGATCTATAAATATTCTTTAATAATGTAAATTTATTATCTAGCCTGATATTTTGCTATCCATTGTCCTTTGCTATGGCTTTGATGCTTATGTGTTGCTTACATAAAGCTTACATAAATTTAACTCACAAGACAGGAAGCACAAACTACTTTGTGTTAGGTTAAATTCAGTGAAAACACAGTCGAACCATGTTGCATTTGAGAACTCAAATGTTTCAAATACTTAGCTCTGCATAATTCTTGTACTTTTGCTTTATGTGTGCCCACGAGTGCATATGCATTTCTTTGTGGCTTCCTGGAAAGGTAAGTATTTTAAAAGAAGACATCATGACTGTATTTACCATCTTCAAGCAGATCAAGCATGTAGTAGAGGGGATGATGAGAAAACCTTTTTGATGGTAAAGACTGCCAGACAGTCATTAGAAGCTCATCTACAACTACTCAGTATTATAATTATTAAATTGGTTGCCTTAAATGGTAACATGGAGTTAAATACTGAGAAAATCAGGATGGCTGGGACCTGGGGCTGGCTCCTCCAGAATGATAAAAAATGCAATTTGGAAAACTACTGTATGTCCGTTCCTGATGAGTGCCTTCATGTAACCTGACCCTGCCTCAAACAGGTTCTGCTCCAGCTTTCAATACTTGAACAAAAGTATAAGTAAGGTGTAACTATTTTTTTTTTGCAGTAGCTTCTGTCATTACTGCATCTGAATCAGGTGCTTTAATTCCTTGATGAAAAACCACAGGTAAAACATCTTAAGAGATTTTGAGCCTGACTGTTTTGAAGCCTGTAAGACCAGGAAGATCTCTCATTTTCTATTAAGAGTAACAGATTTTCAAAAGCAGCTATATTGTAATTCATTATCTGAATATAATTTTGAATATCATTGCACATAGAAACATTTAACTGCATTTTCTCAAATTCTTTTCAAATTATGACAGTGAATTAAAATCCACGCAATGTACTACTTTTGGATTAATACTGCATTTTTAAGATGTCTACATTATATGAAGAGCTTTCTTTAAAATAAGCAGTTGATAAGAAAAAAATACAAACTGAGGTAGAAATATAAATCAGGAATTAAATGTGCATAACCTTGCAATGACTTGATCATTATGAAGGGGATCACAAATACCTGCCAATAACTACTTCCAGGGTATAAACACTGGCGCTGCAAATGTGTTATTTACATCCATAGAAAATTGATAACTGGAGATAATGGTATATAATTTTGAAATAATACAGACTAAATATGAAAGGTTTCTCAGCACTACCAGCTATTAGGATTTTGAATTGTCCTTTATGGAAAATGACTGAAACATTATTCCTTTGAAAGTCAAAACCAACAACAGGCAAAAACCTTGAAGGTGATTTTAAGGTCTCAAGTCCTGTTTCCTCTAGGCTGCATAGAGCCTTTTATACCTAAGTGAATGTTTCCCTTCCCCTCATCTTTACTGTGTTGAAAAATTTTGATGTTACTTCTATTAATAAACTCAGTATAATACTTTTCACTCTTTTTTGAAATCCAGGACTGCATCTATATGGTACAAATGTAGTGGATTGCAGGGATATCCATGCTAGCTCTGAACAATGTGAGAATGGAGAATCAGGCAGAAGATTCAGGGTAATGCTGCTGTCCTATTTCTAGAACATTAATCACTCTGATAGTACTATGTGGCACAGCACTGCATTTGCTCTTACACCTGAGAATGTTAACAAAATCTTCTGTACAGGGGAAATATTTCTAAAATGTTTCTGATCTTCAACATCCTTATAGCTAAAATTACTGCCATTCAGTCTTCTCTACCTTTAACAATTAAACCCAGTCGTGAACAGAAGACAAATGATGCTACTCAAGATCTGATATACTCTTGGGAATTTTTATAGGAAATACCATCTCCTCACAATAACTTATAAACCAACAAAGAAGTAGGAAAAAATATTTTAAAACATTTTAAAGAGGAGTGGTTTCTCCTTTGCACAGTGCTGAATGGGAGAGTTGGCTGAGAAACAACGTTTTCTTTCTAAAGCATTGAAATACTACTGCAGTCCTTGAAAATATTATGTAATAAATTCTGCAGCTTTATTCCTTTGCAAAGAGGACTACTTCTTAATGATTTTTATCACTGCCAATTTTGTTTAAAGTAAAGCCAGAAGTATTGCTTTACAACATTATCACAATCACTGTTCTTGTTTGCTTTTATCTACCGCAGACTTCAAGTATTTTAAATTGACCTTTAATCAACATAATCTATTTTAAAGTGCCATAAACTAGAACTAGGAGGGATAGGTTTTGGGGGGCAGCAATTGCAAACATTCAAAACAAGCAATTTATTCCAGCAAAACTAGCACAAATATTGTCTAGAAAACTCATAATGTAATTACTTCAGAGGAACTACCTTTTACTATAATCTACTATTATTATTGCAATGAAGGATATTATCCTAAGACTGCACATTTGGGAGGCTAGATTGAAAACAGGACATGTCTAACATGCCAAAATTAATATCAGATTAAAGGCTCTGAAAAAGAACATTATTTTAAAACAGAAATAAAATTTTCTTGCTGGCTCACCAACATGGAAAAGGCTAAGCTGCTAAAATATAACTCTTTATCAGTAGCTCTTCTAAGGCAGAACAAGTTGTTGCCTAGGACAACAAAATATTTAGTGACTATTTATCCAATCTGTTTCTGTAGAGAACTTGTGGGCTGGGAGAAGAGGTTATTTTCAAGCTTTTTAAAAGGGAATAAGAAGTCTTGGGTTGGGCTGCTTCTGTTGTACCACCTGGAAAGGAGATCACATTCTGAAACTTGACATATGAACGTCATTATAGAACACTAAGATTTTAGATAGAAAATCAGATGCTAAGGCAATTTATTTGCTGCCTGTATGGAGGAAGATTTTGTTAGGATACTTCAGAGACAGTACCCTTGCTAGTACTAAGCAAAGTAGGTTGCTTTAATAAAAAAATTATCTTGCGTTAGAAATCAATCATTTGTGCTACCTAGTGTGTTACAGGACAAGAAAATGATCCTGCAGATGGAACACAATAGCTGCTAAAATTGCTCAGCTTTGATTATTAGTGCTAAAAATTGCTGCCAATCACTACCTGATTATAATTTGTTTTGAAGAGAGTGCGGGGCAGAGGGAAAGAAAAAAAAAAGCAAAAGAGGAAAAAAAGCTCTGGTTTTAAGAAGTCTACTATAAAAGCAAAGATTTACCTCAGAAAAGAGGTGAAAAAAAATACCATTTTGATATGACTAAAATTCTTACATTTAAAAGTAAATACATGGAATGGGAAACTTACTAAAAGAAATCTGCAAATTTCCATGGCTATATTTACCATTCAAACATGGTTATTTTATTATCATATTTTAATTGGAAAAATATATTTTTTTATTATTGACATAATAAAAGGAAATATAAATATAGAATTAGGGAAATGTTTTCAAATTATATAGTGTATTCTATTTAAACAGTCTCTAGTGCGAAACCACACTAGTTGGATTACAAAAGGATCATTCTGCTACCAAAAAACAAATGCCATGAAAATGTTCACAATGCAAATTCTTTCTGTTTCTTTCTTTATCATGTTGTATTGTAAAGTAAATAAATTATTGTATTTGAACTAAAAGAAATGTTTCTCTTCCCTCTTCTCCCAAGTCGGAGCACTGCCATGATCCAAGGTGGGAATGGAAAGAAGTAAACAGTGGATGGTTTGAGGAAGTTGCCATAGTTTGTATGTTGTCTCCTGATCTGAGTATAGAGGAAAGAGGATGATGTATTTAAGAAGTACTGTGCATTACCATGAGGAACAGATGGAAGTTTGCACATCAGATCACTCAAAGGCTATCAGATCACTAACTACACAAAATATTACATGCAGAAACTAGAGTTAAACATGTTGTTACAATACTGGCACATGGATGTATTGAGGATAAAGAGCTTCCAATAAGATTTCTAGGAACAGCCACTGCAATACTACAACACAACAACAGTTTCTGAATGATCAGTAACATCCACAATCATTTAGAAACTCAGTTACTGATGGAGATGCTACCAGAAATCAAAACAGAAAGCATGTGACTGGAGAAAGAATAATTTTCAAACGCAAGAGCAAATGGAACAAATTTACTATATGATTGCAATCGGTAAGTATTTAATTCTTGCAAAAGAAACAAAGATGTGCATTATTAAAACTCTTTGGGGACCTTTCTGGGTGCCCTGGACAAAAGAAATGTACACAAGTAGTGTGTCTGAGAAAAAAAAAAAAGCTATTTGCATAGTATCTCATAACTTTTTTTGTACATGCAATGAACCTCCTGGTCCAATTTAAAAGGAAAATAGATTAAGGTAGAAAGTTATAATTTGTATTTACCACTGTAGCAGCTAACATTTATTAATGTAATGTCATTTGCAGCACTGTTCTACTAATGTAGGAGCAACTGCACAAACCCATATATGTTTTATCTCATGAAGAAATAATGCATTATGGTGAAAGCTATTCAGTTCCAAACCCATCTTGAGAGTATTTGATTTGAAATATAGAAGCAACTATCTTGTTATACATAAAAAAAAAAAAAAAAGCATAGCATTTGGTCATGTTATTTATAGTAACTAGGATAGTTTCGCAAACAGATAAGCCAGAGAATTTGAAGATTTGGAATTTGGATATTAGAAGTTTCCTTTGTATTTCTTCAAACCAATCCCAGTTGTACCATTTCAAAATTGTACTTATTTAACTTAAAACAAACCACCACAAATGTAGTAGTAAAGATTTTCTTAAATATCTTAATGCTTCTTATACATAGACTTGACTAATAGACTAATAGACTACTTTACTAATGAGTGAGAAGACCAAATATTCAGTCTGCCTAGCAGAGAATTTTAAAGATTCCCAGAAAACCTTCAAGGGCTAGAAATATATTTTCCTCAGTACAACAGTCACATTTGGGTTTTTAGGATGTCAGAGACATTCTCAAGATTTTATGCTACCTAGGAACTTTGAAATACAAGACTTCTGTTTTTTCACCAGTATATCTACATGATTGCATCTACAGAAGAGGCATGTGCAACTGAATTGTGATAGTCCATCATTTAGCTTGATGGCAAATTCTTTACTTTCCATTGTATACATTTATATGCAAATATGTACATACACACGTGTGTGGGCCTAGCTTCTTTAAAAGGATTGATTCATAGAAACAAATTTCAAGTACTTTCTTATTCAAGTACATTGGCAATATGCTCCTGAATGCTTGGAAAAAGTGAATAAAGAAAAGTTCATACAGAGAATTTTCTACACTCAAAAGCTATAGAAGCTATTTTTAATAACAAAATGCCTTATAATTCAAGATCCCCACAGCCTATTGCTAATGCAGGCTCATGGTCTTGAAAGCTCTTCTGATTATCAAAATTGCTGATGCCAGTTAGAAACCAAGTACAGGAAGAGCTATGGGCATCTTTATCAGTCAGCAGTAGTGCCTCTGGGAGATCAGAAAGGACTGTGGCTCCAAGCTCTTCTAATTCTTTTCAGTGATCTGCATTCTAGCACAGGGCTCTAAGGTGAGGAGAAAAAGGAACAAGAATTGTAGATCTGCAGTTTCAATGTCTGAGAATATGTTATTGAGATGTAATGTTTCACTCCACTTCACAAACTGCCTCTGCAGAGTGGCCATTAAATAGTAAGAGGAGAAGAAGAGTCACCAAGTAATTTGTTGAAGAGAATCTGCAGGACATCCCTCCAAAGAAAAAGGCATAGTTTCATGTTATAGAGCATGGGGCATTAAGCTTCATATCAAGTAAGCACCATACAAAATCCATCCATTTGGCGTGAATTACCGATGAAGCTGTGGAGTTGCTGTCTGCTTTGCTGGAGTAGATGGGAGGCTGCTAAGTGAGACACAAACCTGGTCAAGGAATCTGAATGCAGTGTGTGACTCATTTTTAAATTCTTTAAGCAGAGACTATAAGTTGTCCTGACACTGTAGCTTTGCTAAGGCCTCATAAGAGCTTTGAGAACTAAGTTCAGTACAGTGGTTTCTATTACTTAGAGCTATAGGCACAAGCTAAGCATGTATAAAGTAATTCTTACTTTGGAATTAGACACGTATATCTGGCACGCTGTTTATTTGAGCTGTACAAAGAAGGACTACAAAGATACAGAAAAAGGATTTCTGGAAGTATGAAATGGCTAAATGGACTAAGATTCTTCAATTTGCAAATAAAATGGCTGAAAGGAGAAATTATTAATACATGGTTAAACGCAAGCAGGAACAGTTAAAGTAACTGAATTTAAAGGCACCTCATATCTCAAAAACCTATTGGTGTTCTTTGAAACAGTCAAAAAATATACAGAGAAGGCTGATGATCTACTTGATCTGCTTTTTGCCTGGATACCTAAAGTCTTTTGATAAAGCCACTCTTAAAAGGCTTTTAAAAAGAAAAAACAGTGGTTGCATTCAGCCATAATAAGAGTTCTTTTCATGGATAAATAGCTGGTCAAACTAAGAAACTGTAGGATAAAATGCAGTTTTTGGAGTGGAAGAAGGTTCCTAGTGAATTCCTGAAGAGATCTGTGTATGGACCTCTGCTGTTCAATATATTTAGAAACTTCATAGAAAAGAAGACTGGCAGTACAATCACAAAACTTGATGATGATGATGGTAAGTCATTTGAAAGAAAAACCATAAGGACCAATTGGGAAGAACTGGCCCAATTCCAGAAGTCCATGAGCTGAATATTATTAATGATTAGAAGAATGCTATTCAGACATAATATGCTGTCATATCTGTGTAGCCTTCCCTAGTCATCTGTTTACTGACATTTTTATAGACAGCACAGTAGGTACAGTAGAGCATCTGATCTGTTTCAGTATGGCCATTTTCATGTTCTTTCATACAGTACAAAACCTAGTGGGCTGCAGTGAAATTATTATGTATCTGCTTTAAATAAAACTAAAGAATCACTTTTTTCACACAGTGCATAATTAAATTGTGGCACTTGGTGGCGGTGGTATGGAAGGTCCAAAGTACTTAGTTATAAACTAATAGAAGGCAGTCCATTGGTAGCTAATTACTCTCCCTAGTATCTTTTATCTGATCCTGAACAGCAATCATTATACTTTAATGTAAACCAGGAATGTAATTTTGTGGGAGAATATCAAGAACACTGCCCCAAAAGCTCAAAATCTGGACGGTAATTGATTTTAAGAAGCCATTTGGTAAACATTAAGTTTACAGAAGACAAAGACTGAATCATCCATGTAAAAGATGGGTGTACAAAAATAGAAGCTCACAGTGCAGGATGAACTAATGGACAAGAAATGTAAACCAGACCACTTATGTGTAACCCTTCTCCCAGAAGTTCAGCTATCTGTGATTCAAGGCCTACTTTCAGTACAGCGCAGCTGTGCAACTGTTCTCAGTTTTCTTCAGAAAAAACTGCTAGGGCGTGAGAATGAGCTGTGAGAGAATGCACAGGCTGGAAGCATGCGAGATAAGAAAGGGAAAGTTGCAGCATAAGTAAGATTGTTGAGATGGGGAAAACTGACACTTCAAATATTCAAGGATAACAGCACTCACATGAAGAGGTATAAAATCCCAAGGGAAAAAAAAAGGGAAATCAGAAGACAGCAACTCAGCTACATCATAGATCAGCCTGTTCCAGGGAGCAGCAAAAGCCAGCCCTCCCCTACCTGAGTGATGACTACTTGGCCATTAGACTTAGTGACTCATTTGATGGGGGTTGATTTAATGCCTAGTTCATTAGTTCTACAATGGATTGTGTGTGTTAGACAATAAATAACTTACTTTGTGCTTTTAAGCTGTTTATATCTTGCCTGAAGAATCTTTTTAGTAAAAGTTCCCTGAAGAGAGTGACTCCCCGAGGGGGAGGGTTACATAAGTAATCCAGAATAACAGACAAGAATAAGATGATTAGTCATGTAGAAAGAGCATTTATACTTTAAAGCACAGGTGCACACTTTAGATGGGTTAGGGGATTTTAGAAAAGAATGGACTTTTTTTCAGTAGATGATATATATTTCAGAAAAGTTCCATGTAGCTACAGCATTGAATAGAGGATATCTAAATCTGTGTACAGAATCTGGCCTCTCTAATGAGCCAAGAACCTTTGAAGACAAACCCAGAAGCACCGGAAAAGCCAATGCTGGTAGAAAGCGTGCTGAATACTTAAAATCCCAAAACAAGAAGATTAGAACAATGCTTCCCAGGAAGCACATACCTGAAAAAATAATGAAGCAAATGGTTGTGGGAAGATTCTTGACCTACATGACAAATGAATTACTGAAACAATACCTAAATTTCAAAGTTTGGTTTGTTGAAGAAGGACGTGAGAATGTTGGTTGTAGCTTCCAAGAATACAAATTAATAACTTTTAAAATTACTCTGGTTCAAATGTTTTAAGTAATTGGTGCTTCATTGTGCTTGAGGAAACACACACACTCTACACGTATACATAAAATCTGAAAGAAACTACCCCATTAAGTTAGAGCAAACACTACCTTGCTGGAATAATTTGCAATAAATTACAGGAAGCTGCATAGTAAAAACGTTTCTTAATGCTAGTGAACTGCATATTAAATTTGTTTCTTAATGCCAGTGAGGTAGCTGGAGGACCACTGAAGCTGAGGGAAGATGGCATTACCACAGGTGTTTCAGACCTTCTCCCTCTCTCACGTTTGACATTCTCCTGGCAGTTTTTTCAAATGTTCTTGCCTAGATGATAACTCCCAAGGATGGTAAAACACAGTTGGAAATGGTGTAAGAACTGTTCTTTTTAGGGAGATAAAAAGATTTCAAAGCTCTTTCCAACGTCCCATGGGAATAAGGGGAGACTCACAAAGGTTAACTTCAATTATAAAACCACAGAATCATTTATCTTGAAAAAGACCTTTAAGATCATTGAGTCCAACCATTAATGCTGCCAAGCCCACCACTAAACTGCATCCATAGGCACGTCATTTATACATAAGTACCTCCAGGGATGGTGGCTCCACCACTGCTCTGGGAAGCTTTACAACACTTTCAGTGAAGAAACTTTTCCTAACATCCAACCTAAACCTCCCCTGGTGCAACTTGAAGCCATTTCCTCTTGTCCTATTAATTGTTACTTGGGAGAAGAGACCAACCCCCACCTTGCTACCACCTCCTTTCAGGTAGCTGTAGAGAGTGATGAGGTCTCCCCTCAGCCATCTTTTCTCCAGGCTGAACAACCCCAGTTGCCCCAGCTGTTCCTTGTAAGACTTGTGCTTTAGACCCTTTCACCAACTTCATTGCCCTTCTTTGGCTATGCTCCAGCACCTCCATGTTCTTCTTGTAGTGAGGAGTTCAAAACTGAACACAATGTTTGAGGTGCAGCCTTACCAGCACTGAGTACAGAGGAACAATCACTTCCCTTGTCCTGATGACCAGATTAATTCTGATACAAGCCAGGATGCTACTGACCATCCTGACACACTGTTGGCTCATATTTTACTGCTGACCAATATCCCCAGGTCCTCTTTTGCTAGGCAACTTCCCAGCCACTCTTCTCCAAGCCTGTAGCACTACATGGGTTTGTTGTGTCTCAGATGCAGGACTCAGCACTTGGCCTTGTTGAGCCTCATACAAGGAGCCTTGGCCCATTGATCCAGCCTGTCCAGATCTCTCTGTAGACCCTTTCTACCCTGCAGCAGATCAACACTTATACTGAAGCTAATCTCCTCAGCATCGATGTATGGATTAGGGAAATACAAACTCCCCTAGGAAGCACTCCAGATAATTAACCATTTAACCATGCTGAGCCATCATCTGGATTATCCTTTCTTTTGCCATCCTTTGTAGTTTACAATAGGAATTTAGGGACTCTAGCTTCATTCAGCTGCAGGAAGACTTTCAGGACATGCTTTCTTCTTTCTGTTTCAAAAATTAACTGCTTGCTTTCATGACTTAATTAATTAGATATATGCCCCAAACTAGAAGAAAAGTATCTTGGCCAGCATCACACAAGGAAGTTCAGAAGCATGTGGTAAGTAAAACTCACAATAGTATACTGAGATGCATTATGACAAAGGATGATTATGTTGCTAGCTTAAATCTAGGAAAAAAAACTAAAACTTGATGAACTTCATCCACAGGCATGGAGTTGATGATCACAAAAACTGTAGGAAGAAGCTAATGAATTTTCATTTTTTAAGATGTAAAGAAAAGCTTGTGAAAAATGAAATATCCCCTTCACTCCTCTGTCCTTTCAGATATGCTAGTTTACCTAACAGAAGATGTTATCTCTGCCTTCAAATCTGTTTCTACCCCTCTGGAAGCCATGGATGATTTCCCAGTGGCTTAATGGTAAGGAGCGTCAACCATGAACTATGGGATTCCTTGCACCAAAGCGGGAATGGCTTTTATGTTAAGTTCAGTGGCTCCAACTGTTTTAACTGATGGTCAAAATGAAAACATTATCTTTATTTGTAGCCCATGATACATTTTTACTGTGTATTTGGTGTAAACGCAAATGAAACTTCTTACTCCCCCTACGACTTAAGTGCCAAGAACCATCAAAAAATGGTATTCTGAATTCGTTTCAGGATGTTGACTCTGTTTCTCTTATTTTTCGAGGGCCTGGATTCTGACCTACTCATCAGGAGTCTTATTCCAGATTTAGTGGCTTTGACCTTTATGCATTTATTTATGAAAAACGTTCTGTAATAAGCTCTTGTTTGCCACCACCTGAATGGGAAGTGAGACCTTTGAAATTGATTTCAGATGGCAGACCTGCTGATCAGAGACAAGCATCTTGTTCTTCCAGACTGCACAAAGCTGCAAACCAATTTCTTGTCCATTTCTGAAAGATTCTCCTCAATTGAAACACAAAAATAACAATAAATACTTTTCTAAGCTACAGATTTTCCCAGTGAATATTGTATCATTACAGGTAGCTACAATGGGTGGGACTCAAATATATACTGACTGGACTAAAATAGAAATTCTGAGAATGTAGAACTCTTATTTACTATGCTCTTGACCAACATAATCCAACAGTATATCAAGTGGGAGAAATATTTATTGGTATCTATAGCTATAAAAATAATTAAACAATTGTATAACAGCTTCTTCTTGCAACTCATAGCAAAAGGAAGTTTTCCCAAGAAGTAGAAGCCTTCAAAAAGATCACGATATTAAGCTTTAAAATTAGAGGGATATAGACTAGTCTCGTTTATACTGATTTTACAAAAGTGTATTCCTGTTAACTTCAGTGCAGGTACTTCCCTTTTCATCAGTTTAAGAAAGTCTGGAATCAAACCACAAGCCTTTAATGAGGTTTTAATGATCCACTTGGGGGAGCTAAAGGGTAATTTGTTTCCAAAATGATTATGGAAAAATGTTTGGGATGCAAACTTAAGTTACGGAAGACAACGTGAGCAGTCTTTCACTTTTTTCAGCTCAGTGCTGATTGCTAATCTATATTACCTTCTGAAGGAAAGGGTTCCCAGTTCTTATTAAAATTCCAGCCAATTATACAAAAAGGAATCACAACTATAAATAACTTAGCAGTAGATACCCATAATAGTACCGATCATATCCTGACTTCAAATATACACCTACAACACATATTGAATGTAACAGACGTAACATGTAAGGCAGAGTTTGGTCTTTTCTCTAAATTTTTGTGCTAGTTAACATTAGCTTTAATGTGACAGCAAGAAAATAAATTCTAACATGCAACAGTTTTGTCTCTCAGTTAATATCAAATACCTCCTATCTTTTTTTTTTTTTTCCTTTAGATGCTGGCCTTGGGCTATACCTGCTTGTGCTTCATGCACCAGTTATTGCGCTGAAACATGGCTTCACACCATCGTGATGTTCTCCTCTTCTCCAGGCTGGGACACACTGGAAAATGTTACCTAGTATAAAGCTGTATCAGTTGCTCTATCTTAGGCTTAATTGCCTACATTTACTGGTAGCCCTTTGACTGTTCTGGGAGTTAGGCGCTAATTAGAGGTAAAGGTGCAGTATCTTCTATATTGGAAGGAAGAGCACACACAGCCTTTTGTCTGTGAAAAGCAAATACCATATGATATTGGGCTTTTCTCTATGTGGGTATTGCCCTAAAGTTCAAATCAATTGACAATACAGTTGATTTCAAAAGCCACAGCAGATCCAAAGCCACAATCATCTATCTTTTACAAAAGGAAACAACTCAGTTTTACACATATCTGACATGAAAATTCCATTGGCAAAACTGTACTGTCAATGTTTTCACTTTAACAGTACAAACTTCATCTCATTCCAAATTACACTGCAGTGCGGTTCACGTTAAAGTTTATGGTTGTGCGTATGTGAGCATCTAATTTAACTGACTCACGGAAGTAAAGTTTCAAGCAAAACTGTTAATTAAAGTGTTTTTTTTTTCTTAGCACAACTTATTAACTCTATTTAAGGTTTCTGTATTTTTTTAATTTAGCCAGAGCATATGGAAAAATTAAACTATAAGTATCTTTACAAGAAATACCGTTGCTAGGCACTTTAAAAGCAAAGACATGCTTTGTAGCTATAAACTACCAGAATATACTTTTAAACATCATGCAGCATCCTGAAGGCTGACTCAATCATGTTGATTGAATTCCATGCTAAAGACAATGGCAAAGCAAATGGAAGGAAAGAGTACAGTCAACCCAGGTATAGGCAAGAAAGCTGTACTCATTAGCAGTACTTGATGACAGTGCATGCAGTCCAATTTGCTTTTGTGCTTTCTCCTGGATATGTAAGGACAAGTACTATAATGTATTTAGGAGGAACTACTGCTATAAATTGATTAACTTACATTAATTAATTCAATCTCCCAGATTTTTTTCACAAGGTCCATCGATGTATAGCCGTTAATTAGAAAGGATTTGGTATAGTCACCCAGTTCAATGGAATCCAGCCATTCAGCTACAGAGGTGGGGTTGTAGCCATCATGACCAATCTGCTTCATCTGAAAAACAAGAATGTGTAAGTATTACTGATGATATTCATTAAACACCTTTCAGAACAGCAGTTATGTGTATTATTTTCATCGGGTCAGAGTTATCTTATCCTCTGATCAGCATCATTTCAATGAAACAATGTGAAAAGCACTAATGAAACATCATTTTAATGAGTCTTTTTCTTATGGCTGCTTGTCTTCTAAACCAGTGTATACCAAGACTGTAGCTGGAGTCCAGTTCTTGCTAGGCATCAGAGAATCTGTAAGTAAGGGAAGGCAAAATGGTGAAAAGACATTATTAATAGCCTGACTGCACAAAACTGCTAGATTTGCCCCTAAGATTTCATACAGGGGTAAGAAATTAGACTGAGGAATGGACCTTTTGTTATCACACTGCAATGAAACATATTGCCTTGGTTGTATTATTCCTGATTTTATCTCTCTTACTAGGTTATGTGATACTTTATAATGGTTGAAACTGCACTATATTTTTCCACCCCCAGGGGAGGTTTAAAAAAGTCTCTTTCTTCTACCTGTTCTTATTTTTCATGGAACTCCTGGGAATTTAACATATCTTTAGATTGGTCTCTGTCCATAAAGTTGTTTGAGACTGGACAATTGAAATAATTATTGTTGGAATGCAACTGACAAAATGAGGTAGACAGAAGCACATCGCTTGCATGTATGTAACAACACAGGCACAGAAAGCATCATCACATAAATCTTGTTTTCATAGCATACTAAGAAATACTTCTGGCATCTTCTCTGAATTTTGTTAAGCTACTAAGATGAAAAGAGTAACTTCTCTTTCACAATTCCCTCTCAGTGACACAAGTGAAGATTTTTGAGCTAGCCATTAAAGATAAAAATGCATAAAGCCTCTACTTGTGCAGCTTGTTTCATCATACTGTTTTTATGAATTTTAATTTGCAATAGTGACAGAAGTAGAACAAAGTAGAAAAAATTAGGCAATAGCTTTGATTTTCAACAGTATTATATGCATATCATCTTTCTATAGAAGTGTTAACTATTCCTGACTTGATAATACACTGAATTGTCAGACTGTTAAGAAGCTTTAGAGGTTTAGAAACCTTGTGTTTTGCATAGGATCTCCTGACTGTACAAGGGCAACACTGTACACAGTGAAAGCCAGTCTCATATTTCTGTCTGCGTATGTACATTCCTACTTTCTGAGAAACAAGGGAAGTGAGAGAGAAACATAATACTTTGAGCTTAATTTTGAAGTGAGTGACACAGTAATTTATAAAGGAGAGAACGCTGATCTTAATATCTTGCCTGAATCAATTTATTTCTCATAGTTTATTTGAAATACAATTTGAATTCAAAGCAGTTGAAAAGAACTAAAGTCTACATTTGAAAGCCACAGTAGTGTTTGTTGATCTGTCTGTTCAAATGCAGAAAGCTAGCATGTCATGATCTTGATCTTGGTTTCCTGCAGTATCAGAGAGGAGAGATGCAGGCACACTGCATCTTGGATATGACAGTTTACTCTTTGGTCTTTTGCTGTAGGTGTTGGATATAAAACATTAATGGAAATATTTAAACGATGTAGTGAAATCACTGTCTTAAATCATAAAAGAGATACAAGAGAAACCACATAATTAACAATGAGAATCATAGACCTTCAGGTCACTTCTGTAAAAAAGTTGTCATATTAGAAAGTGAGAGTTCAGTTCTGTTGTTGATATTTTTGAATTTACTTTCACCCTAATTTAGAATTAGACTCTTAGATGTCAAAAGCATGGCACGTTCTTTGTTCCTTGTTATTCAGGCTTACTTCAAATCTTAGATTGACAGTAGTCTGTCCAGCAGACTGTAAAATCATTGGAAGACCCCAGGAGCTCTGACTCCTGGGAAGCTTTTTTCAAGAGCTGATTTGAAATGAAGTATCCTTAAACAACTGACACTTGAAAAGAAAGGATCTGATAAACTGAAGAAGAAAAAATCTAATTCAGAGAAGATATGAAGAAGATGCACAGGGCCTACAGGGAACACATAACTTTTGAAAGATATATTTTTGTTTCCATTCTCTGACAAACAAAGATGAAGCCTCTTCACTTTTTCAGTGTATCTAGATAGGACACATTATGCAAATTATTTATTTTGTTATCTACTATTTTATCTTTATATTTAATAAATCCTGATTTTTACTTTTTTTTTTTTTTTTTTGACATGCTGATTGAGAAAACTCATGCAGTCTGGTCTGTAATTCTGATAACACATCAGTCTCCATGAAAAGCAAACATGGCATGGGAAATTTCCAAATTCTCAGTTCCGACTGGAGATCTCCATCAAAAGGTTTGTTAAAACAGATATCACTGCACTACAGTGTGCTGTAAAGGGCTGCAAGAAAACAAACACAGTAGCATAATGCAGTAAGCAAGAGGCCAAGAACAACTGAAATGTATGTTACAATTTCACTCTTTGGATTTGGTGCCAATAGACAAAATTCTCATCGGATCACTAAATAGCCTAGATGCAAATACACTGGCCCGTTGCTGTGCAGCAGCATGCTCTACAACATTTTTTCTCTCTGTTTGAGATTTGGCTGTCTGTGCTCAAGGCCACATGGGGATAAATAGAGCTGGATCAGATCAGGCAAGAAAGACCAGTGACAAGACTGGTCAGGGCCACTCCACCTTCTGGAAGAGCTGCATGTGAGCTCAGGCCCCTGAACCCGGCACTCGCCTGAGCTACGCGGTAGGTACGTCCCTGCCTGGCCATGCACCTTGCTGATCCTCACCCAGCAACTCGCACTTCTGAACCAGCCTTGCCCCATCCTCGCCCATGTCTATTTGCCCTGGTACATGGCTGTTCATAGTCACTGCCACTGTCCCTGCCCCACTCACCTTGTGCCGGTGCTCTCTGCCTGCCCCACTGTCCCTCCTCAGCTCCTAGCCCAGCTGCCCTAGCAGAACACCCACCTCCTGCTGCTCCTATCACAGATAATTAATCTCAGAACTAGAATATTGACTATCAGTTTTAGAACAAAAGCAGCATTTTGTTTCGTCATGAACCAAGAACCACTCTCTCACCTAAAACAGATTTTCTAAACTGTGTCTAATATATGAAAATTAATTCATTTTCAGTATCCATTCTCTTATATGGAAACTTTTGTCTTGTCTGTTAATAACATCAACTAGCTTATTAACTGTCATTCATAGCTGGCTGAATATTTCCTTTCAAATATTTACAGACAGATTGGTTATCTAGATGTGACAGTATCATTACTAGTATCTGATTTTCATATAAAATGTTATGGAGTTTTTAAATAAAAAAAAAAAAGCAACGAACCAAAAAAACTCCTTCTTTGAAATACCTGTCTGGAAGTGCTCTCCCTTTACTTTATATTAGAGTTGCATCTTATGCCAGTTCTCACCAGTAGGTCACAATTCTTGGACTACTTGTATTTTTTTCTTCCAATACTGTCCCAAAATCTCAGGCTTCTCCCACAGATCATTTACTTGTAGGCTTCCTTCCTGATGCCATGTGCTGATTGATTTTTTAGAAATAAAAAACCCCTCTTGTCTACTGACTGTATTTCCGTGTATAATATTTCAATCCTTTTTGCATCAGCTGCAACACATGTGCCAGTGGTGTCAAACACCTAAGCAGCTATGTGCATAGCGTTTGACTCAGAGTAGTGTAAAATCTCTAAGCTTCAAGTCATGACAGCCTTTCAAATATTAACTGCTCATAAACAGGGGCAGTATTTTCTTCTGCAGACATTGCTACTAGTTCACTCAGTTGTTATCTTTCAAGAACAATATCAGTGTTAGCTGCCCCACTGCAGATGATTTTAGCATGTTGACTATGGATAAGGCTAGGAATGAAGCCCACAGAATATAGAGAAAAATAGATGTTTAAGAAAATATGATATAAAAGAAGCATGGAAGAAGACACAAAGCACAGAAGATTCCTCTCCTAGGTCCTATTGATCAATCACTAGTATAATTTCCTTTTAAATGAACAGAAAGTAGGAGCCATAAAGAGCTGCTTCTAATAATAGAATAGTTATAGAATCATAGAATCCTTTAGGTTGGAAGAGACCTCCAAGATCATCAAGTCCAACCATTGAGCCAATAGGGCTCTGAAGTCCTCTGCTAAAACAGATCAGAATCTGTCAGGGTTGGAAGGGACCACAAGGATCACCCAGTTCCAACCCCTCTGCCATGAGCAGGGACACCTCCCACTAGATCAGGCTGCCCAGAGCCTCATCCAGCCTGGCCTTAAAGACCCCCAGGGATGGGGCCTCAACCACCTCCCTGGGCAACCCATTCCAGGGTCTCACCACCCTCATGATGAAGAACTTCTTATACCAAGTAGCATCCTAAGGGTTTGAGAAAACCTTTACAAAAGACTGTCTGTACATCAGTCTTTTTACAGGTGCATCACTGTGATATCTATAGAGTATTTTACATTAGGACAGAAGGTACTTGAGATTTTGTCTCCAAAAGGTTGCCAAATAAACACAAAGGGAGTTTCAAAGTAATCACATATACATCAGAAGCACTAAGGTGAATACAGTGACATGGACTATTACCAGTTTTCTCTGAGCTTCTCAGACAAATGGGGAACTAATGCTATTTTCTCCACAGGTAATATCACTATCTGGTGGATCTCAACACTGTGCATATTAAAATCAAGCTTTTTATCCACTGTATAAGGAGAAAGAGATGACTTGACTTTCACAGCTTTTAAAATGATGGCTATGATTACAGTGAATTTACACTTGTGTTGGTTTGCAGGAAAGACCTTTTTAGCAAGCATATAATGCTTTCTTTTAAACTACTGGTTTGCAAGTTTTAAGCACTGCTTCTGAAAACTTATATGAAACTATCAACTTCCAATCTGAGTAATTCTAGATGATTGTAAATTGTGGGGATGATGAGGGAGGGAGGGAGGGTGGTATCAGTTCTTTTTTTCCTGTCTCTGTGAATCGTCTGTTACATATTATGTACTTTACAAACAAGATCAGTTGGATTCATGAAACCATTCCTCCTCTGGCGCAGTGAAAGAAAAGGCTCAGTAGAGTGACACTTCTGAAGGGGACTTTACTGGCACAGGGGCAGCACGTTGTGCTGGTGCCTGCAGCGCCTGTGCAGAACTTGAGCCTGCGGTCAGGGGCATGGAGGCAGCTCTCACAGCGGAGGGGCACAACTCCCTAAAGACCTGAAAGACTTTGCATTTGCTCCTACTGAGAAAGTCACTGAGTGAAAACAGGGACATGCCTGCAGAGACACAGTGGGTGGCAAAGAGCTGTATATAAATCTTTTGGTTTTCTATTCAGTCTACCTTGTCACATATTTTAAAAGTTAACTATTCGAGCTTGTGTTCTATTAAGGTCTGACTTTCATTTCTGCTGAAAAGCCT
The DNA here is from genome assembly GCF_000691845.1 of Merops nubicus. NCBI lineage: Eukaryota > Metazoa > Chordata > Aves > Coraciiformes > Meropidae > Merops > Merops nubicus. The sequence continues at coordinate 728 of NW_008596892.1, read as the reverse complement.
TCTGTGTTCTTGTGGTGCTTACTATAAAAAGACAGAACAGGAACATTCACTTCACAGCACTACCTGACTCAGGACCCTGTCCCAGTGGCAAAATCAGAATACCACAAACTGGGTTCAGTTTCCTATCCAAGACTTCCAGCATTGCAGTAGGCACCCTTTCTATGGCTTTTGCCATTGGAATCTGCCTTCTGAATTTAAAAGAAAATATGAGCCTATGTGCTTTTTTTTTTTTTTTTTTTTCTGGAAGCATTTAAACAGATCCACAACCAGAAGACTGAAAAGGCCTCCTAGCTCTTCATCAGACACAATGTCTGGGACAAGGGAAGAACAAGTATCATTCAGTGTTACTGAGGATGATGTATGCAACAGTTCAGGATTGCATATAATGTTATCTTAAGAAGACCTAATTCTGGAATTCATGGACTAAGTGGAAGCCTTGGCCTTTTATCTCATGAGTTTCTGTGAGTGTAATTTCTAAAAGAAGTTCTATGGATATTTGTTGGTACTTCAGTGCACGGAGCTAGAGCTTTACAGGCTTGCTTTCAAAAACTGGATATTAGTACATACCGACATCTCCAAAGTCAAACTTTCATCCTTTGCTGGACCTTCAGTAGCTCTACTGGTTTTACTTAGATAACATAGTATCAACTGCACCTTTAATTCTTTGTACCACTTTGTATAGTTTGGTGTCACAGGTACAAATATAATCACAGAATCACAGAATGTTA